>NW_025534968.1:0-17500 GCF_020615455.1 Coregonus clupeaformis
TAAGGATGATCCCCAATCAGAGACAACGAGCGACAGCTGCCTCTGATTGAAAACCACCCCGGCCAAACCTAGACACACAACCTAGCACTGCAACGTAGAAATAGACATACTAGAACCTAAAACAGATCTCCACACCCTGACTCACCAAACAAGAGTTCTATGGGTCAGGGCATGACAACTGATTATAATTGTGATTATTGGAGAAGGAGACAGTTTTCATTTGTTTTACCTGTTTTTATAGTAAAATAAAATAAAAAAATCATTGACATACAGAACTTTGTTACAAAGAAAAACTGGACATCTTGTACAATTTAATGCTTTTGAGAATTATTTATTTCAGAAATTCGATATTGATAAGGATGTAGTATATTTAATAGGTAATAATAGGAACATTTCATGTTCACAAATGGTCTTATTGAAAACATAAACATTTTTCTCTTTATAAATGAATTGAAACAATAACATGAACTAAAATGAAAAACCTGTAGTATTATTAAGAATATGATTTGTTTGTGTAGGATTCCTGGTGGTTTGTATGTATGCCTTTTAATGTATGACTGTTCCTCTTTTTGTTTGTTGATCGTTTGTTAATAAAAAAAATAATAATTTGCTAGCTAATAGTCTAGTTTTGATTGTAGCTAATATGGTCAATCAGGAACAAAGTGATGTCAGTGGAGTTGGCTTGTTAGCTAGTTGGCTAAACTAGCTAGCTGGCCCTAGTGGGAGGAATAGGGTACTAGCTAGCTGTCATTCACCACCTATCTGGAGTGAGCAGTCAGTGACAAAGTGCCTGGTAGCAGTGGTTAGCATAGCTAGCTGTGTCCCTGGGAGCAGCGATAGCGAACCAGCTAGCTAGCTGTGTCCCTGGGAGCAGCCGGTAGTAATAGCAGCTAGCTGTGTCCTGGGAGAAGGTGACTAACCAGCCCCAACTAGCTGTGTCCCTGGGAGCAGCGGTACCTAACCAGCTAGCTAGCTGTGTCCCTGGGAGCAGCGGTACCTAACCAGCTAGGCTTGGGGCTGTGTCCCCTGGGGGAGCGATGGTTAACCAGCTAGCTAGCTGTGTCCTGGGAGCAGCGGTAGTTAACCAGCTAGCTAGCTGTGTCCCGGGAGCTAACCAGCTAGCTAGCTGTGTCCCTGGAACCATTGCTCTAACGTGTGTGTGTGAGAGGTGGAGCTTCCTGCTCTGTCCCCCACTATGCAGACAGGAACCATCATTCTAACGTATCTGTGTGTGTGTCTGTGTGTGTGTGTGTGTGTCTGTGTGTGTGTGTGTGTGTGTGTGTGTGTGTGTGTGTGTGTGTGTATTTGGTGGAGCTGCCTGCTCTGTCCCCCACTATGCAGACAGAAACCATCGCTCGCTGGGAGAAGAAGGAGGGAGACAAGATCAACGAGGGAGACCTGATCGCTGAGGTGACTCGCACACACACACACAATGAGGGAACACACACACACACAATGAGGGACACACACACACACACACACAGAGGGAGACCTGATCGCTGAGGTGACTACACATACCAGGGTTTGCGTTAGGGAATGGCTGAAATAGCCGAATCCACTATTTGCTTCAACTTTGTGGCAACAGTTTGGGAAGGCCCTTTCCTGTTTCAGCATGACAATGCCCCCGTGCACAAAGCGAGGTCCATACAGAAATGGTTTGGTCGAGATCGGTGTGGAAGAACCTGACTGGTCTGCACAGAACCCTGACCTCAACCCATCGAACACCTTTGGGATGAATTGGGAACGTCGACTGCGAGCCAGGCCTAATCGCCCAACATCAGTGCCCGACCTCACTAACGCTCTTGTGGCTGAATGGAAGCAAGTCCTGCAGCAATGTTCCAACATCTAGTGGAAAGCCTTCCCAGAAGAGTGGAGGCTGTTATAGCAGCAAAGGGGACCAACTCCATATTTAAGACCATGATTTTTGGAATGAGCCGGAATGTCCACATACCATAAATAACACACAGAAACACACACAGGGAGATGATAACCGTATTAAACACACACAGAGAGACGTGATCAGCTGAGCTTCTGATACTAACCCTTAGTTCCTGATTCAGATACTAGAACTGCTTTAGTTCCTACCACGGTGTCTAACCCTGACCCTACCCACGGTGTATAACCTGACCCTACCACGGTGTATAACCCTGACCCTACCATGGATATATAACCCCTACCACGGTGTATAACCCTGACCTACCATGGTGTATAACCCTGACCCTACCACGGGGTGTATAACCCTGACCCTACCACGGTGTATAACCCTGACCCTACCATGGTGTATAACCTGACCCTACCATGGTGTATAACCCCTACCACGGTGTATAACCTGGCCCTCACCAGGTGTCTAACACCTGACCCTACCACAGTGTCTAACCCTAACCCTACCACGGTGTATAACCCCTGACCCTACCACGGTGTCTTAACCCTGACCCCTACCACGGTGTGATAACCCTGACCCTACCACGGTGTATAACCTGACCCTACCACGGTGTATAACCCGACTCCACACCGGTGTATAACCTGACCCTACCACCGGTGTATAACCTGACCCTACCACGGTGTATAACCCTGACCCTACCACGGTGTATAACCCTGACCCTACCACGGTGTAAACCCTGACCCTACCACGGTGTATAACCCTGATCCTACCACGGTGTCTAACCCTGACCCTACCACGGTGTCTAACCCTGACCCTACCACGGTGTCTAACCCTGACCCTACCACGGTGTATAACCCTGACCCTACCACGGTGTATAACCCCGACCCTACCACGGTGTATAACCCCTACCACGGTGTATAACCCCTACCACGGTGTATAACCCTGACCCTACCATGGTGTATAACCCTGACCCTACCACGGTGTATAACCCTGACCCTACCACGGTGTATAACCCTGACCCTACCATGGTGTATAACCCTGACCCTACCACGGTGTATAACCCTGACCCTACCACGGTGTATAACCCTGACCCTACCACGGTGTATAACCCTGACCCTACCATGGTGTATAACCCTGACCCTACCCACGGTGTATAACCCTGACCCTACCACGGTGTATCTCGACCCTACCACGGTGTATAACCCTACCACGGTGTATAACCCCTACCACGGTGTATAACCCTGACCCTACCACGGTGTATAACCCTGACCCTACCACGGTGTCTAACCCTGACCCTACCACGGTGATAACCTGACCCTACCACGGTGTATAACCCTGACCCTACCATGGTGTATAACCCCTACCATGGTGTATAACCCTGACCCTACCACGGTGTATAACCCTGACCCTACCACGGTGTATAACCCCTACCACGGTGTATAACCCTGACCCTACCACGGTGTATAACCCTGACCCTACCACGGTGTCTAACCCTGACCCTACCACGGTGTCTAACCCTGACCCTACCACGGTGTCTAACCCTGACCCTACCACGGTGTCTAACCCTGACCCTACCACGGTGTCTAACCCTGACCCTACCATGGTGTATAAGCGGTGTATAACCCTGATCCTACCACGGTGTCTAACCCTGACCTACCCGGTGTCTAACCTGACCCTACCACGGTGTCTAACCCTGACCCTACCACGGTGTCTAACCTGACCCTACCACGGTGTATAACCCTGACCCTACCACGGTGTCTAACCCTGACCCTACCACGGTGTCTAACCCTGACCCTACCACGGTGTCTAACCCTAACCTCACCACGGTGTATAACCCTGACCCTACCACGGTGTATAACCCTGACCCTACACGGTGTATAACCCTGACCCTACCACGTGTATAACCCTGACCTCAACGGTGTATAACCCTGACCCTACCACGGTGTATAACCCTGACCCTACCACGGTGTCTAACCTGACCCTACCACGGTGTATAAGAACCTGACCCTACCACGGTGTATAACCCTGACCCCACCACGGTGTATAACCTGACCCTACCACGGTGTATCAACCCTGACCCTACCATGGTGTATAACCCCCTACCACCGGTGTATAACCCTGACCCTACCACGGTGTTCAACCCTGACCTACCACGGTGTATAACCCCTACCACGGTGTATAACCCTGACCTACCACGGTGTCTAACCTGACTACCACGTGTCTAACCTGACTACCACGGTGTATAACTGACCCTACCACGGTGTATAACCCCTGACCCTACCACGGTGTATAACCCTGACCCTACCACGGTGTATAACCCTGACCCTACCACGGTGTGTTAACCTGACCCTACCATGGTGTATAACCCCCTACCACGGTGTAATAACCCTGACCCTACCATGGTGAATAACCCTGACCCTACCACGGTGTATAACCTGACCCTACTACGGTGTATAACCCTGACCCTACCACGGTGTATAACCCTGACCCTACCACGGTGTATAACCCTGACCCCACCATGGTGTATAACCCCTACCACGGTGAACCCTGACTACCCTACCACGGTGTCTAACCTGACCCTACCACGGTGTCTAACCTGACCCTACCACGGTGTCTAACCCTGACCTACCACGGTGTCTAACCCTGACCCTACCACGGTGTATAACCCTGACCCTACCACGGTGTCTAACCCTGACCCTACCACGGTGTATAACCTGACCCTACTCAGGTGTATAACCCTGACCCTACCACGGTGTCTAACCCTGACCCTACCACGGTGTCTAACCCTGACCCTACCACGGTGTATAACCCTGATCCTACCACGGTGTCTAACCCTGACCCTACCACGGTGTATAACCCCTACCACGGTGTCTAACCCTGATCCTACCACGGTGTATAACCCTGACCCTACCACGGTGTATAACCTGATCCTACCACGGTGTCTAACCCTGACCCTACCACGGTGTATAACCCCTACCACGGTGTCTAACCCTGACCCTACCACGGTGTCTAACCCTGACCCTACCACGGTGTATAACCCTGACCCTACCACGGTGTCTAACCCTGACCCTACCACGGTGTATAACCCTGACCCTACCACGGTGTACAACCCTGACCCTACCACGGTGTATAACCCCTACCACGGTGTCTAACCCTGACCCTACCACGATGTATAAAGATGCACTATCCTTTGCAAAGCATTTTGTGACGGTTGTTGGCAAAACTCCACCTTAAGATCACAACGTGGTTTGACAGTTTAAAAAAATAATTTCAGGAAATTCTCAGATGTTTCAACTTAATCATAATTATAGTGAGTTTGTTCAGTAGATATAGATAAATGGATCCTTTGAATGTTACTTTGATGATGGTTTCTATTTCAGTTTAGTGAGTGAGGTGTGAAGGAGGATGGTCGGATTCATTCAAACGGTTTCCCCTCCTCTTTTCTTCCCCTCTTTATCTTGAGTTTGTGTTCCTCTGTTTCATATGTAGTGAACACAGACCTGGCTAACTGTATGTATGTTAGGTGGAGACTGACAAGGCCACCGTAGGGTTTTGAGCTGTTGGAGGACTGTTACCTGGCAGTAACTGGTAGCATGGCGTTAGGTGGAGACTGACAAGGCCACCGTAGGGTTTGAGCTGTTGGAGGACTGTTACCTGGCTAACTGTATGTATGTTAGGTGGAGACTGACAAGGCCACCGTAGGGTTTGAGCTGTTGGAGGACTGTTACCTGGCTAACTGTATGTATGTTAGGTGGAGACTGACAAGGCCACCGTAGGGTTTGAGCTGTTGGAGGACTGTTACCTGGCTAACTGTATGTATGTTAGGTGGAGACTGACAAGGCCACCGTAGGGGTTTGAACTGTTGGAGGACTGTTTACCTGGCTAACTGTATGTATGTTAGGTGGAGACTGACAAGGCCACCGTAGGGTTTTAACTGTTGGATGACTGTTACCTGGCTAACTGTATGTATGTTAGGTGGAGACTGACAAGGCCACCGTAGGGTTTGAACTGTTGGAGGACTGTTACCTGGCTAAGATCCTGGTAGCTGAAGGAACTGGAGTTTCCGTGGGCTCAGTCATCTGCATCACTGTCGACAGGTACGTCTGTGTGTGTGTTTGAGTATATTTTACCCTGTGTGTGTGTTTGAGTATATTTTACCCTGTGTGTGTGTGTGTTTGAGTATATTTTACCCTGTGTGTGTGTTTGAGTATATTTTACCCTGTGTGTGTGTGTGTGTGAGTATATTTTACCCTGTGTGTGTGTGTTTGAGTATATTTTACCCTGTGTGTGTGTGTTTGAGTATATTTTACCCTGTGTGTGTGTGTTTGAGTATATTTTACCCTGTGTGTGTGTTTGAGTATATTTTACCCTGTGTGTGTGTTTGAGTATATTTTACCCTGTGTGTGTGTTTGAGTATATTTTACCCTGTGTGTGAGTGTGTGTGTTTTGTGCTTGTGTGTTCTAACCTGTGTATGTGTGTCATCAGCGCTGATCTGATCCCAGCCTTTAAGGACCTGACGTTGGACAAGCTGGCTGCTTCCTCTTCCCCTTCTGCAGCTGCCACGCCCCCTCCTCTTCCTCCCACTGTCACCCCCGGCAGCTCCCTGCCCACCCACATGAAGGTAGGACACACACACCTGGCAGCTCCCTACCCACACACATACACCTGGCAGCTCCCTACCCACACACATACACCTGGCAGCTCCCTGCCAACACACACACACCTGGCAGCTCCCTACCCACACACATACACCTGGCAGCTCCCTGCCAACACACATACACCTGGCAGCTCCTACCACCACACACATACACCTGGCAGCCTCCTACCACACACATACACCTGGCAGCTCCCTGCCAACACACATGAAGGTAGGACACACACACCTGGCAGCTCCCTACCCACACACATACACCTGGCAGCTCCCTACCCACACACATACACCTGGCAGCTCCCTGCCAACACACACACCTGGCAGCTCCCTACCCACACACATACACCTGGCAGCTCCCTGCCAACACACATACACCTGGCAGCTCCCTACCCACACACATACACCTGGCAGCTCCCTACCCACACACACACACCTGGCAGCTCCCTACCCACACACATACACCTGGCAGCTCCCTGCCCACACACATACACCTGGCAGCTCCCTGCCAACACACATACACCTGGCAGCTCCCTACCCACACACATGAAGGTAGGACACATATTCACCTGGCAGCCTCCTACCCACACATATACACCTGGCAGCTCCCTGCCAACACACATACACCTGGCAGCTCCCTGCCAACACACATACACCTGGCAGCTCCCTGCCCACACACATACACCTGGCAGCTCCCTGCCCACACATATACACCTGGCAGCTCCCTGCCAACACACATACACCTGGCAGCTCCCTGCCAACACACATATTCACCTGGCAGCTCCCTGCCAACACACATATTCACCTGGCAGCTCCCTGCCAACACACATACACCTGGCAGCTCCCTGCCAACACACATACACCTGGCAGCTCCCTGCCAACACACATACACCTGGCAGCTCCCTGCCAACACACATACACCTGGCAGCTCCCTGCCAACACACATATTCACCTGGCAGCTCCCTGCCCACACACATATTCACCTGGAAGCTCCCTGCCAACACACATACACCTGGCAGCTCCCTGCCAACACACATACACCTGGCAGCTCCCTGCCCACATACACCTGGCAGCTCCCTGCCCACACACATACACCTGGCAGCTCCCTGCCCACACACATATTCACCTGGCAGCTCCCTGCCAACACACATATTCACCTGGAAGCTCCCTGCCAACACACATATTCACCTGGCAGCTCCCTGCCAACACACATATTCACCTGGCAGCTCCCTGCCAACACACATATTCACCTGGCAGCTCCCTGCCAACACACATATTCACCTGGAAGCTCCCTGCCAACACACATATTCACCTGGCAGCTCCCTGCCAACACACATACACCTGGCAGCTCCCTGCCAACACACACATTCACCTGGCAGCTCCCTGCCAACACACACACACTATACATTTTCCTGGACTAAACACTTTCAATTAAAATTCGTTGAAGTCCCCGACCAGTCCAATTATTGTTATCAGAAACCATCCAAACATGTCCGTGTGTGTTAGGTGTGTCTGCCAGCGCTGTCTCCTACTAAACCATCCAAACATGTCCGTGGGTGTTAGGTGTGTCTGCCAGCGCTGTCTCCTACTAAACCATCCAAACATGTCCGTGGGTGTTAGGTGTGTCTGCCAGCGCTGTCTCCTACTAAACCATCCAAACATGTCCGTGGGTGTTAGGTGTGTCTGCCAGCGCTGTCTCCTACTAAACCATCCAAACATGTCCGTGGGTGTTAGGTGTGTCTGCCAGCGCTGTCTCCTACTAAACCATCCAAACATGTCCGTGGGTGTTAGGTGTGTCTGCCAGCGCTGTCTCCTACTAAACCATCCAAACATGTCCGTGGGTGTTAGGTGTGTCTGCCAGCGCTGTCTCCTACTAAACCATCCAAACATGTCCGTGGGTGTTAGGGGTGTGTCTCCCAGCGCTGTCTCCTACTAAACCATCCAAACATGTCCGTGGGTGTTAGGTGTGTCTGCCAGCGCTGTCTCCTACTAAACCATCCAAACATGTCCGGGGTGTTAGGTGTGTCTGCCAGCGCTGTCTCCTACTAAACCATCCAAACATGTCCGTGGGTGTTAGGTGTGTCTCCCAGCGCTGTCTCCTACTAAACCATCCAAACATGTCCGTGGGTGTTAGGTGTGTCTGCCAGCGCTGTCTCCTACTAAACCATCCAAACATGTCCGTGTGTGTTAGGTGTGTCTGCTAGCGCTTCCGTCTCCTACTAAACCATCCAAACATGTCCGTGGGTGTTAGGTGTGTCTGCCAGCGCTGTCTCCTACTAAACCATCCAAACATGTCCGTGGGTGTTAGGTGTGTCTGCCAGCGCTGTCTCCTACTAAACCATCCAAACATGTCCGTGGGTGTTAGGTGTGTCTGCCAGCGCTGTCTCCTACTAAACCATCCAAACATGTCCGTGGGTGTTAGGTGTGTCTGCCAGCGCTGTCTCCTACTAAACCATCCAAACATGTCCGTGGGTGTTGGTGTGCTCTGCCAGCGCTGTCTCCTACTAAACCATCCAAACATGTCCGTGGGTGTTAGGTGTGTCTGCCAGCTGTCTCCTACTAAACCATCCAAACATGTCCGTGGGTGTTAGGTGTGTCTGCCAGCGCTGTCTCCTACTAAACCATCCAAACATGTCCGTGTGTGTTAGTGTGTCTGCCAGCGCTTGTCTCCTACTAAACCATCCAAACATGTCCGTGGGTGTTAGGTGTGTCTGCCAGCGCTGTCTCCTACTAAACCATCCAAACATGTCCGTGTGTGTTAGGTGTGTCTGCCAGCGCTGTCTCCTACTAAACCATCCAAACATGTCCGTGGGTGTGATAGGTGTGTCTGCCAGCGCTGTCTCCTACTAAACCATCCAAACATGTCCGTGGGTGTTAGGTGTGTCTGCCAGCGCTGTCTCCTACTAAACCATCCAAACATGTCCGTGGGTGTTAGGTGTGTCTGCCAGCGCTGTCTCCTACTAAACCATCCAAACATGTCCGTGGGTGTTAGGTGTGTCTGCCAGCGCTGTCTCCTACTAAACCATCCAAACATGTCCGTAGGGTGTTAGGTGTGTCTGCCAGTCGCTGTCTCCTACTAAACCATCCAAACATGTCCGTGGGTGTTAGGTGTGTCTGCCAGCGCTGTCTCCTACTAAACCATCCAAACATGTCCGTGGGTGTTAGGTGTGTCTGCCAGCGCTGTCTCCTACTAAACCATCCAAACATGTCCGTGGGTGTTAGGTGTGTCTGCCAGCGCTGTCTCCTACTAAACCATCCAAACATGTCCGTGGGTGTTAGGTGTGTCTGCCAGCGCTGTCTCCTACTAAACCATCCAAACATGTCCGTGTGTGTTAGGTGTGTCTGCCAGCGCTGTCTCCTACTAAACCATCCAAACATGTCCGTGGGGTGTTAGGTGTGTCTGCCAGCGCTGTCTCCTACTAAACCATCCAAACATGTCCGTGTGTGTTAGGTGTGTCTGCCAGCGCTGTCTCCTACTAAACCATCCAAACATGTCCGTGAGTGTTAGGTGTGTCTGCTAGCGCTGTCTCCTACTAAACCATCCAAACATGTCCGTGGGTGTTAGGTGTGTCTGCCAGCGCTGTCTCCTACTAAACCATCCAAACATGTCCGTGGGTGTTAGGTGTGTCTGCCAGCGCTGTCTCCTACTAAACCATCCAAACATGTCCGTGGGTGTTAGGTGTGTCTGCCAGCGCTGTCTCCTACTATGACGATGGGGACGGTGCAGCGCTGGGAGAAGAAGGTTGGAGAGAAACTCAGTGAAGGAGATCTACTGGCAGAGATAGAGACGGACAAGGCTACCATCGGTCAGTACACACACACCACACACACACACACACACACCACACACACCACACACCACACACACACACACCACACACACCACACACCACACACACACACCACACACACACACACCACACACACCACACACACCACACCACACACACACACACACACACACCACACACACACACACACACACCACACACACACACACCACACACACACACACACACACACACACACACACACCACACACACCACACACCACACACCACACCACACACACACACACACCACACACACACACACACACCACACACACACACTGTATCAACACTCAGACACACACATCACACACACAGTGTGATATCAATTGTAACTGTGTGTGTGTGTGTGTGTGTGTGTGTGTGTGTGTGTGTGTGTGTGTGTGTGTGTGTGTGTGTGTGTGTGTGTGTGTGTGTGTGTGTGTGTGTGTGTGTGTGTGTGTGTGTGTGTGTGTGTGTGTGTGTGTGTGTGTGTGTGTGTGTGTGTGTGTGTGTGTGTGTAGGGTTTGAGTGCAGGGAAGAGGGTTACCTGGCCAAGATCATGGTGTCTGAGGGGAACGCGTGACGTTCCACTGGGCGCTCCTTCTGCATCTCATCGTGGAGAAGAGAGAGTGACATCGCAGCCTTCAGCGACTACGTGAGACCGCAGGAGCTGAAGTCTCCACCCCACACCCCCGCTCCTCCCCCGCTCAGCACGGTAACACACACACAGCACCGGTAACACACACACAGCACCGGTAACACACACACACAGCACCGGTAACACACACACAGCACCGGTAACACACACACAGCACCGGTAACACACACACAGAACCGGTAACACACACACACAGCACGTAACACACACACACAGCACGTAACACACACACAGCACCGGTAACACACACACAGAACCGGGTAACACACACAGAACCGTAACACACACACAGCACCGTAAACACACACACAGCACCGTAACACACACACACAGCACCCGTGTAACACACACACAGCACCGGTAACACAAACACACAGAACCGGTAACACAAACACACAGCACCGGTAACACACACACACACAGAACCGGTAACACACACACAGCACCGGTAACACACACACACACAGAACCGGTAACACACACACAGCACCGGTAACACACAGGCCTTTTACGGGTTCCTGATTCTCTATTGTGTGTTTTCTTTAACCTTGATCTTAACTCTTTGGGTACATTATGTCTCCGCCAGCGTTTCCTATGACTGAAAACTGCTTCTGGACATCAGAACAGTGATCACTAACAATTTCTACATGGAGTCAGCAGTGGAAGAGAGTGAGAGGGCAGGCGAGGCGAGGCGGCATCCTGACGAGACTACGTTGGTGAACAGATAATCAACGGGACCATCAACTATCCTATCAACGGGACCTGAAGAACTGGAACATTCTATGTTTCTGGGAGTCGTGGCTGAACGAGGACGTGGATAACATACATCTCGTTAGTTTTTCCATCATCTGGACCGGACGGCAGCTTTGGGTAAGATGAAGGGAGGAGGTGATGATGCCTGCTCGGAGCAGACGACCCTACATGCAGACCGCCAAAGTCCCTGTGCCCAAGAACACCACGTTAACCTGCCTAAATGACTACCGACCGCAGCACTCACGTCTGTAGCCATGAAAGCGCTTTGAAAGGCTGGTCATGGCTCCACATCAACACCATTATCCCAGTAACCCACTCCAATTTGCATACCGCCCCAACAGATCCACAGAAGACGCAATCTCAATGGCACTCCACACTGCCCTTTCCCACCTGGACAAGAGGAACACCTACGTGAGAATGCTGTTCATTGACTACAGCTCCAGCGTTCAACACCATAGTGCCCTCAAAGCTCATCACTAAGCTAAGGACCCTGGGACTAAACACCTCCCTCTGCAACTGGATCCTGGACTTCCTGGCGGGCCGCCCCCAGGTGGTGAGGGTAGGCAACAACACATCTGTGAAGAAGGCATGACAACGCCTCTTCGCCCTCAGGAGGCTGAAAAGATTTGTCATGGGCCCTCAGATCCTCAAAACGTTCTACAGCTGCACCATTGAGAGCATCCTGACTGGCTGCATCACCGCCTGGTATGGCAACTGGCATTCGGGCAGGCAGCGTTGGACTGCCAGATAGTGAAGCGTGATTCATCACTCCAGAGAACATGTTTCCACTGCTCCAGAGTCCAATGGTGGCGAGCTTTACACCACTCCAGCCGACGCTTGGCATTGCACATGGTGATCTTAGGCTTGTGTGGTTGCTTGGCCATGGAAACCCATTTCATGAAGCTCCCGACGAACAGTTATTGTGCTGACGTTGCTTCCAGAGGCAGTTCGGAACTCTGTAGTGAGTGTTGCAACCGAGGACAAACGACCTTTACGCACTTCAGCACTCGGCGGTCCCGTTCTGTGAGCTTGTGTGGCCGACCACTTCGTGGCTGAGCCGTTGTTGCTCCTAGACGTTTCCACTTCACAATAACAGCACTTACAGTTGACCGGGGCAGCTCTAGCAGGGCAGACATTTTATGAACTGACTTGTTGGAAAGGTGGCATCCTATGACGGTGCCACGTTGAAAGTCACTGAACTCTTCAGTAAGGCCATTCTACTGCCAGTGTTTGTCTATGGAGATTGCATGGCTGTGTGCTCGATTTTCTATACCTGTCAGCAACAGGTGTGGCTGAAATAGCCGAATCCACTAATTTGAAGGGGTGTCCACATACTTTTGTAAATCTAGTGTATTACCTTTTCCCCTGCACATCGACTCAGTACTGCTACCCCGTGTATATAACCAAGTTATTACCTCGTATTTGTATTTATTATGGATCCCCCATCCCAGCAAAATCCATGTGTACGTATGTGTATAGTGCGTATGTTATCGTGTGTCTATGTGTGTGTCTCTTCACAGTCCCAGCTGTTCCATAAGGTGTATTATTATCTGTTGTTTAAATCTGATTTTACTGCTTGCATCAGTTACCTGATGTGGAATAGAGTTCCATGTAGTCATGGCTCTATGTAGTACTGTGCACCTCCCATAGTCTGTTCTGGACTTGGGGACTGTGAAGAGACCTCTGGTGGCATGTCTTGTGGGGTATGCATGGGTGTCTGAGCTGTGTGCCAGTAGTTCAAACAGACAGCTCGGTGCATTCAGCTTGTCAACACCTCTTACAAAAACAAGTAGTGATGAAGTCAATCTCTCCTCTACTTTGAGCCAGGAGAGATTGACATGCATATTATTAATGTTAGCTCTCTGTGTACTTTTAAGGGCCAGCCGTGCTGCCCTGTTCTGAGCCATTTGCAATTTTCCCAAGTCCGTCTTTGTGGCATCTGATCACATGACTGAACAGTAGTCCAGGTGCGACAAAACTAGGGCCTGTAGGACCTGCCTTGTTGGTAGTGCTGTTAAGAACGCAGAGCAGCGCTTTACATTTGATTTGATTAATGTTATAAACTTATTGTTCAATTTGTTGTTATCACATCAATTCAGGCAATTTATTGCAATATGGATGTTTGTCCATATCTCCCAGCTCTACTCAATATGGATGTTTGTCCATATCTCCCAGCTCTACTCCATATGGACGTTTGTCCATATCTCCCAGCTCTACTCCATATGGATGTTTGTCCATATCTCCCAGCTCTACTCCATATGGACGTTTGTCCATATCTCCCAGCTCTACTCAATATGGATGTTTGTCCATATCTCCCAGCTCTACTCCATATGGACGTTTGTCCATATCTCCCAGCTCTACTCCATATGGACGTTTGTCCATATCTCCCAGCTCTACTCAATATGGATGTTTGTCCATATCTCCCAGCTCTACTCCATATGGATGTTTGTCCATATCTCCCAGCTCTACTCGATATGGATGTTTGTCCAGCTCTCCCAGCTCTACTCATTGTGTATTTATTGTGTTATTATTTTCTCTGTATTGTTGGGAAGCGTTGTAATTAAGCATTTCACTGTTATTCTGTACCTGTTGTTTACGAAGCATGTGACATTTTTTTAAATTGATTTGACACACACAATATTCTGATGTCTTGTATTATAACTTGTTAGATAGCGTTGTTAGAGATCTTGTATTATAACTTGTTAGAGATATTGTATTATAACTTGTTAGCTAGCGTTGTTAGAGATCTTGTATTATAACTTGTTAGAGATCTTGTATTATAACTTGTTAGCTAGCGTTGTTAGAGATCTTGTATTATAACTTGTTAGAGATCTTGTATTATAACTTGTTAGCTAGCGTTGTTAGAGATCTTGCTAATGAAACATTTTCCAGATGGTTCTCTGACAGACTAGAGAATAACAACACTGTGTGTCTTCTAGACTGTAGCCCCTCCTCCTGCAGCAGCCGGCTCTAGTCCATCCCCCGTTGCCCCGGTAACCCCAAGGAAAGGGCGTGTCTTCGCCAGCCCGCTCGCCAAGAAGCTCGCTGCCGAGAAGGGCATTGACCTGGCCCAGGTCAACGGTGAGTACACACACACACACACACACACACACACACACACACACTTCCTCTCTCTGACGCATGTTCTGTTTGTGTGTGTGTACATTGCAGGCTCCGGTCCTGATGGCAGAGTCACCAAGAAAGACATTGAGACCTTCGTCCCCCCCAAGGCTGCTCCTACCGTAAGTCACCACACACTCTCACTCACTCACTCACACTCTCACTCACTCACTCACACTCTCACTCACTCACTCACACTCTCACTCACTCACTCACACTCTCACTCACTCACTCACACTCACTCACTCACTCACTCACACTCTCACTCACTCACACTCTCACTCACACTCTCACTCACACTCTCACTCACTCACTCACACTCTCACTCACTCACTCACACTCTCACTCACACACTTTACTGCATTTATGTTTTTTAATGTGTTTTGTTTTTTCTACATACCATTGATTCAAATTTAGTATAAAACATTTTCTGTTGACACATCTGATGCAATGTTCAGTCAAGACTGGATTGGTTTTCTGATGCAATGTTCAGTCAAGACTGGATTGGTTTTCTGATGCAATGTTCAGTCAAGACTGGATTGGTTTTCTGATGCAATGTTCAGTCAAGACTGGATTGGTTTTCTGATGCAATGTTCAGTCAAGACTGGATTGGTTTTCTGATGCAATGTTCAGTCAAGACTGGATTGGTTTTCTGATGGTGTGTAGGCTCCTGTTGCTGCAGCTCCACCTTCCACGGCTGGCCCCGCCCCTACACCTGCCCCGGCTGTTGCCACGCCAACAGGCACCTTCACCGACGTCCCTATCAGCAACATCCGCAGGGTAACGCTCTCACACACACTAGTCCTGAGTGATTAACCGATGTCGGTTCAATTACTTGAATTCCATTTACATTTTTTGTGAGCCCAACGTGCCGTTTCTCTAGAGAGAAATCAAATAATTCACTAGAGAAATGAAGTCAAGAACTATGTGAGACGCTGGGCCGAAGGGCTGTAGTTTTCATTAAGCAGATATTCAACCTAGTTCAGCGCAGAAACGTGGTAATTAACTACAATGACCATAATCCATTGCGCCTGTTCCACTTGGACAGAGATGGATACACTTTTACGCCTGCTATGTTAGGTTAGATGCACACAGACCGCATGACGGAGGAATGTAGCCTACACAGCTATGGCAAAGAGGGATGGAGTTTGTGTCAGTATGCCTTATCTACTTTGAAGAACTAGTCAAATGATTTGGGCAGACAGCTCTGCAGCATACTTAGGCAGGCTAGCTAAACAGGAGGACTAAAGACAGGACAGTATGAGGAGAACAGAGATAACGTTAGATAGTTGTTTGACTGCTACTGCCTGAGCAGAGCTGAAATTATGACTTTAAGGAATTAACTATAATAAAGTAATCAAATAAAGATTACGTAATATACACAACTGAAATATTGGCTTTGGAACTTTCATTCAAATGCACAAAAATCTTTGTCATAATACATTTGTTTAAAAAATAATTGTGATTATCGAAACTGAACCGACCTCAAAAAGCACCAGTCGCTCAGCACTAGCACACACCAGTTAACTAAATATCTCAAAGATCTCTTCACCAGGATGTTAAACATTTTTATGTGTGTGTGTCCTGGTGATAGCCCAGAGGTTGATGCAGTCCAAACACACCTTATTTCTGACTGTTTTGTGTGTGTGTCCAGGTGATATTGTTATTGTTGTTCCCTAGGTGATAGTGTTATTGTTGTTCCCTAGGTGATAGTGTTATTGTTGTTCCCTAGGTGATAGTGTTATTGTTGTTCCCTAGGTGATATTGTTATTGTTGTTCCCTAGGTGATAGTGTTATTGTTGTTCCCTAGGTGATAGTGTTATTGTTGTTCCCTAGGTGATAGTGTTATTGTTGTTCCCTAGGTGATAGTGTTATTGTTGTTCCCTAGGTGATAGTGTTATTGTTGTTCCCTAGGTGATATTGTTATTGTTGTTCCCTAGGTGATAGTGTTATTGTTGTTCCCTAGGTGATCGCCCAGAGGTTGATGCAGTCGAAACAGACCATCCCCCACTACTACCTGTCTGTTGACGTCAACATGGACCAAGTCCTGGAACTACGCATGGAGCTCAACGCTGTGAGTCTGTCTGTCTCTGGCTAACCCTTACACTGTGAATACAGAGGACTCAGACTCCTTAGTGGAGAGGACTCAGACTCCTTAGTGGAGAGGACTCAGACTCCTTAGTGGAGAGGACTCAGACTCCTTAGTGGAGAGGACTCAGACTCCTTAGTGGAGAGGACTCAGACTCCTTAGTGGAGAGGACGTCTGGGTCCATCGGTGCCTTGGGGGGGGGGTTCTGAGGGCTCTTTCATCATAAATGACCTGTCAGCGTGACCCTTGTGAGATTCTGGGAAAAAGTCTGTCCTCTCCTCATCTCCTCCGTTCTCCTCTCCACTGTGACCCAGAAACCGATAAATGGTGGTCTTATGTAGGAGAGTGTTAATTCATGAATAATCGATAGCCTCATTCGGCTAAGGATACTAGTGTGTATCTGACGGGCTCTCTATCGCGGAAGCGTTTTCAAATCTGCTGTTGTTGTCTCGGAGGAGAGAAGCATGTACACATTTAAAAACCATATGCTAGTTGCGCTGGAGATACAATGGGGCGTGACATCAGTGCAGCGTCAAC
>NW_025534968.1:22500-25000 GCF_020615455.1 Coregonus clupeaformis
TCTCTGCGTCCCTCCCCAACAGGACGGGTAGCCTATCCTGCCAACCCCACAGCTCTCTGCGTCCTCCCCCAACAGGACGGGTAGCCTATCCTGCCAACCCACAGCTCTCTGCGTCCTCCCCAACAGGACCGGGTAGCCTATCCTGCCAACCCACAGCTCTCTGCGTCCTCCCCCAACAGGACGGGTAGCCTATCCTGCCAACCCACAGCTCTCTGCGTCCTCCCCCAACAGGACGGGTAGCCTATCCTGCCAACCCACAGCTCTCTGCGTCCTCCCCAACAGGGCGGGAAGCCTATCCTGCCAACCCACAGCTCTCTGCGTCCTCCCCCAACAGGACGGGTAGCCTATCCTGCCAACCCACAGCTCTCTGCGTCCTCCCCCAACAGGACGGGTAGCCTATCCTGCCAACCCACAGCTCTCTGCGTCCTCCCCCAACAGGACGGGAAGCCTATTCTCATCAGAGAGGAATTTGAAACCTTGAAAAACTGTTTCAAATTTGGGGAAATGGCGCACTCTAATTGTTATATATGTTTGACATTTTGTCAGGAAATGCAGCTCTGTCTCAGGTTCTGCTGTGGTGCAGTGGTTGCACAGCCTTTCCTCTACAGGGAGCCAGGTTTTCCTGTGTCTACCCTTCTCAATGGCAAGGCTGTGCTCACTGAGCCTGTACTCTGTCAAGGTTTTTCTAAGGTTTTGATCAGTAACCATGGTCCAATAGTTATCCATGGTGTCCTGTCGATGTAGGGCCAGATAGCACTGCATTTTACTTTGTGCTTCCCAATAAGTAATGTAGTTTTGTTTTGACTGTGTTGTAATTTGGTTTATTCTGATTGATTGGATGTTCTGGTCCTGATGCTTCGGTGTGTTAGTAGAACAGGTTTGTGAACTCAGCCCCAGGACCAGCTGGATGAGGGGACTATTTTCTTTGCTCAGCTCTTGGCATTGCAGGGCTTGGTAATGATATGAGAGGGGGGTCACTGTATTTTAGATGTTTCCAAAACTTAATTTGCTATTCTTTGAGTTTTTATTATTAGTGGATATTGGCCTAATTCTGCCCTGCATGCATTGTTTGAAGTTTTCCGCTGGACATGTAGGAGAATCTACCAGAACTCTGCATGCAGGGTTTCAATGGGGTGTGTTATGATGAGTTTCTCAAGTATCAAGTAATTCATGATGCAATAAGATATATAACACTTAGCTGGGGAGTTCATATAAATATTTAATAGGTACCATGGTTCGATATAACAGACAGACAGGGCTCTACCTCTTGCTATTCTGAACTACTGAACAAAGAACATATCTCACTTATATACCCTCTGTTACACGTTTCTTCAACCACATCTGGTAACCGTCAGTGGGCGCTCTCTTCTCTGATGTTATTCCCTTTTCCCCCAAGTCAGTATATCGTATCCATCAATCATTCTACCATAAACATGGGGTATTGTGTGTAGTTTGATGAGCAAAAAAAACCTATGTGATCAATTTTAGAATAAGACTGTAACAAAATGTGGAAAAAGTCAATGGTTCTGAATACTTTCCCAATGCTCTGTTTGTGTGGGGTACAGAGATGGAGTAGTTAATCAAAAGTCACGTTAACCACAATTATTGAACACGGAATGAGTCCATGCAGCTTATGTGATTTGTTAAGCACATTTTTACTCCTGAACTTATTTAGGCTATTAAGTTGAATACGTTGAATGACTCAAGACATTTCAGCTTGTTCTCCAAACATAACATCCACTGTGACATTATGGGGTGTTGACACAACATCTACATTTAATCAAGTTTAAATGTGGGTTGTAACCAGAGCATATGATTCTCACCGCTCCACTCCGCTCCACTCCGCTCCACTCCGCTCTGGTTGTAACACAAAGAAATGTGGAAAAGGTGAAGGGGTGTGAATACTTTCTGAAAGCTCTGTACATACATTGACCAATAACACACACACCACCCAAAACACACACACCACCCAAAAACACATATTTTTGAATAGGTCAGGTTTAATGTGGTGTGTGTGTGTGTGTGTAGGAACCATGTGGTGGATGTGAGTGTGGCGGTGAGTACAGCCAATGGTCTGATAACTCCCATCGTGTTCAACGCCCACACCAAAGGACTGGCTGCTATCAGCTCTGATGTCACAGCCCTGGCTGCCAAGGCCCGCGACGGGAAACTACAGCCACACGAGTTCCAGGTAACTACCGACTACACACTAAAACACACAATGATTACACACACACACACACACACACACACACAAAACAAATGTGTTAAACACTTCTGCAACATTAGCTGGTCCCACAGGTTCCAGGAGTTGAATCCTCTGTGTGTTTCAGGGAGGCACGTTTACCATCTCTAACCTGGGAATGTTTGGCGTCAAGAACTTCTCAGCGATCATCAACCCTCCCCAGGCCTGTATACTGGCAGTAGGAGGCTCCGAGAAGAGACTGCTGCCTGCTGACAATGAGAAAGGGTAAATACACTACCAGGGGTCTTCAATCTT
>NW_025534968.1:27500-132542 GCF_020615455.1 Coregonus clupeaformis
AGAACCAGTATAGACACACACCAGCCCTCTGATCAGCCTGCTATGTAGAACCAGTATAGACACACACCAGCCCTCTGATCAGCCTGCAATGTAGAACCAGTATAGACACACACCAGCCCAACCCCTCTGATCAGCCTGCTATGTAGAACCAGTATAGACACACACCAGCCCTCTGATCAGCCTGCTATGTAGAACCAGTATAGACACACACCAGCCCAACCCCTCTGATCAGCCTGCTATGTAGAACCAGTATAGACACACACCAGCCCTCTGATCAGCCTGCTATGTAGAACCAGTATAGACACACACCAACCCCTCTGATCAGCCTGCTATGTAGAACCAGTATAGACACACACCAGCCCTCTGATCACCCTGCTATGTAGAACCAGTATAGACACACACCAGCCCTCTGATCAGCCTGCTATGTAGAACCAGTATAGACACACACCAACCCCTCTGATCAGCCTGCTATGTAGAACCAGTATAGACACACACCAGCCCTCTGATCAGCCTGCTATGTAGAACCAGTATAGACACACACCAGCCCCTCTGATCAGCCTGCTATGTAGAACCAGTATAGACACACACCAGCCCTCTGATCAGCCTGCTATGTAGAACCAGTATAGACACACACCAGCCCCTCTGATCAGCCTGCTATGTAGAACCAGTGGGTGTTGTGTATGTAAATACAATGACAGGAGCTCTACAGCTCTGCTGGTTGTCTTCTCTCCATGGTAGGTAATTGATTGATTGATGAATGTCACTGATTGGCCAGAGAGTTCAGTCACCTGTATCAGGTCTGAATCAGTCCCTGATTACAGAGGAAGGATGACAACTAGCCGTGCTGCTGAGAACAGCTGATCTATACGTACCTTCTAATGATCAGCTGATCTACCTTATCATGCTCTATGATCAGCTGATCTACCTTGTGATGCTCTATGATCAGCTGATCTACCTTGTGATGCTCTATGATAAGCTGATCTACCTTATCATGCTCTATGATAAGCTGATCTACCTTGTCATGCTCTATGATAAGCTGATCTACCTTATCATGCTCTATGATAAGCTGATCTACCTTGTGATGCTCTATGATAAGCTGATCTACCTTATCATGCTCTATGATAAGCTGATCTACCTTGTCATGCTCTATGATCAGCTGATCTACCTTGTGATGCTCTATGATCAGCTGATCTACCTTGTCATGCTCTATGATCAGCTGATCTACCTTGTGATGCTCTATGATAAGGGGTCTCCAACAGGTCAATCTACCACTAGCTACCAGCCAACCTATGAGTAGCTCGCCAAACTATTCTGAAAGTACCGCAAGCTCTCAGCTACTATCTAATCACTGCAACATTGACATTATCCCACCCCTGTTTAGCCACTATTGAATTAAAAAGTATTGATTAAAAAGCCAAACCTAACAGAATATCTGCCAATTAATTTCTAGCAACATTACCCCAGTCTGTCTGTGTGGTGCAGACGTTTGCCTGTCACTTCGTGTGTAGCCAGTTGATGTGATAACCACCCTGTGGGTTGGCAGAAATACTTTCCCCAGAACCTTCTCAATTACATGTTAACTGCAGAGTAGTCTTACCTGGCAGAAGTATGTCATGAGGAAGTATATCATTGGTTATTTTCTAACTTTGCCATGAACTGAGCGGCAGCAGTACAGAACCATCACTAGACCAGCACATCAGATGGCCCATTCCTCACTGGCTAGACGAGCAATTAAAGGGCCAGATGCCCAATTAAAGGGCCAGATGCCCAATTAAAGGGCCAGATGCCCAATTAAAGGGCCAGATGCACAATTAAAGGGGAATTACACTATAAAGTTGAAATGTTCGTTTTCTTCCAGACCCCCATAAAATTGATGTGATTTAAGCATTGACATCGACCCAGAACATGTAATTTCGTTGTTTCTCTTTGAATAATTGTAGTATTGAGTGAAACATAATAATAATCTAAAAGCAGGATTTTATAGCCCCTCCCCCTTAGCTGTTTATGAACCATTATTGGACCAGGTTTATTGACAGAACACACAGTGCACTACTTTCTCTTGTCCACTAAGGACCCGGGGAAGAGCTGACAACATAGTGCACTACTTTCTCTTGTCCACTAAGGACCCGGGGAAGAGCTGACAACATAGTGCACTACTTTCTCTTGTCCACTAAGGACCCGGGGAAGAGCTGACAACATAGTGCACTACTTTCTCTTGTCCACTAAGGACCCGGGGAAGAGCTGACAACATAGTGCACTACTTTCTCTTGTCCACTAAGGACCCGGGGAAGAGCTGCTGGGGAGATGAGAATGGGCCTATTTGAAAGCTAGCTGAGTAGCTCTCATGCTAGAAGAGGTTGGAGACCCCTGCTCTATGATCAGCTAATCTAGGATGGGTGGAGTCTTGATTTACATAGTGGGAGGGGCTTAATTTATGACATCACCCCTGACTAAGCACTCAGCCAATCCCCTTCTTCCCCGGGACATGTTATTATTTTCACACTAAACAGGAAATGTTGTGTATTTACATGACCTCATCTTTAAACAAGTGAAACGCACAAAGAACTGAAGCTGGATGTACCGTTGCCATGGGAATTATTGCTGAATAAATTGAGTCAAAATGAGCTACTATGGTGCTGTTGTGGAGAGTCCTATATTAATATATATTATACACTGAACAAAAATTTTAACGCGTTTATACCATGTTTCATGAGCTGAAATAAAAGATCCCAGAAATGTTCCATACGCATTAAAAGCTTATTTCTCTAAAATGTTGGTTTCCATCCCTGTTAGTGAGCATTTCTCCTTTGCCCAGATAATCCATCCACCTGACAGGTGTGGCATTTCAAGAAGCTGATTAAACAGCATGATCATTACACAGGTGCACCTTGTGCTGGGGACAAAAGGCCAAATGTGCAGTTTTGTCACAACACAATGCCACAGGTTTTGAGGGAGTGTGCAATTGGCATGCTGACTGCAGGAATGTCCACCAGAGCTGTTGCCAGATAATTTTATGTTCATTTCTCTACCATAAGCCTCTGTCATTTTAGAGAATTTGGCAGTACGTCCAACCGGCCTCACAACCACAGACCACGTGTATGGCGTCGTGTGGGCAAGTGGTTTGCTGATGTCAACGTTGTGAACAGAGTGCCCTATGGGTAATGGTACGGGCAGGCATAAGAAGGGGGAGTACATGGGCCGCCTTCCAAACCTTGGGGATGGTACCAGATATAACCGACAGGTTAAAAATATGGTTAATGATTCAGCAATCGGGGGCAGAGAGCTGCAGCAACAATGGATCAAGCATATCAGCCCCAGTTGATTTCTTTTTTTACATCAATCTTAAGCAAGACATCTAGTACATCACAGATGGTAAATTGTTGAAATGAAAACAAAGATTCACTAGATGTTGACGGGTTAACCGTCGAGTCAGCTAGAGGCTAGCAGAGGGAAGAGCAGTCCATGGACTGACCAGGGTCAATTAAATCACCTTTTCTCTCAAATAAAAAGCCTGTCGAGATAAAATGATGATTAAAAGCATCACTTATCCCATTCTTCTCAGTTATGATGCTAGAGTCAGATGGAACTTGCTTAGGCAGGGAAGAAGAGGGATTTGTACGCTTCCAACATGTAGAAGGATCACCAGCAGAGTCAGAGAGAGAGCTTAAAAAGTATCTTGATTTAGCTTTCTGAATGGAGATGGTACATCTGTTTCTCAATTGTCTGAAAGACTGCCAGTCCACTACTGAGTCAGTTTTCCTTGCTTTGACACAGGCCTGATTTCTCATGAGAATGAGCTCAGAGAGATCTAACTTCTGAGTTATCTTTGACTCTGAATTGTTTAGAAGGGGCGTATTTATCTACCAGAGGAAGAAATATGGAGGATACATTTTCTAGAGCGAACGCAGGGTCAAGAATACAGGAGACAGAGGCTAAATCAGAGTAGAATGGCCTCAGTGACTTTCAACGTTGCACCGTCATAGGATGCCACCTTTCCAACAAGTCAGTTCGTCAAATGTCTGCCCTGCTAGAGCTGCCCCGGTCAACTGTAAGTGCTGTTATTGTGAAGTGGAAACGTCTAGGAGCAACAACAGCTCAGCTGCGAAGTGGTAGGCCACACAAGCTCACAGTACGGGACCGCCGATTGCTGAAGCGCGTAAAGGTTGTCTGTCCTCGGTTGCAACACTCACTACAGAGTTCCGAACTGCCTCTGGAAGCAACAGCAGCACAATAACTGTTCGTCAGGAGCTTCCTGAAATGGGTTTCCATGGCCGAGCAGCCGCACACAAGCCTAAGATCACCATGCACAATGCCAAGCGTCGCCTGGAGTGGTGTAAAGCTCACCGCCATTGGACTCTGGAGCAGTGGAAAAGCGTTCTCGGGGGGGTGTCCACATACTTTTGGTCATGTAGAGTAGCTACTACTACTACGAGCATGTGTCCACATATTTTTGGCCATGTAGTGTAGCACCATTAGCATCACCATAGCAGCAGGGGGGCGGTAAATCCCAGCAAGAAATAAATATGTATTCTGGTTTATGGACACATCTACAACCAGGAGCTCAAATTTATTGGGAACTGAAATATTTAAATATTGGGATGCCATGAAGTTAGATTTTACATATGGCCACTCCTCCTTTCTGTAATCTGTCACATCTAAATACATTATAATGTTTTTTATCAGAGACAGAACCATTTAACCATGTCAGTACATGAGTCCTGTACCCAAATGTCAATTGTGTCCATTTTTTAAATCATACTTGTCACAGTTAGGCGCATTAGCCCAAGCCCCCTACGAGATTTAAAATCGGAGGGGGTATTCAGCTCATTCCCATCAGAGCTGACAGGCATAGGGTCATCTGGAGCTATTTGTTGAGTGAGCTGAGACTTTGCCAAGGTCCCTGGCCAACCACGTGAGAGCAGAGCAGACTGAGCATTTGACAGACCTCCCTCAAGTTGCTGGATGCAGGGGCTGGGGCGAGAACTGGGTGAGCAGTGTTGGCAGAGCTCAGTCCACCCTGATGAAGCTCCCTCCGAAGGGGCGAGAACTGGGAGAGCAGTGTTGGCAGAGCTCAGTCCACCCTGATGAAGCTCCCTCCGAAGGGGCGAGAACTGGGAGAGCAGTGTTGGCAGAGCTCAGTCCACCCTGATGAAGCTCCCGCCAAAGGAGTGGAGCTGCTGCAGGGGACCAGAGTGGCTGCCAATGCTCCATTCAGGCCTTGGTGTGGCTCCTGTTGCAGGGATGGGGCTGCCATGGGGGGCAGGAGTGCCCCAGGCCTGTCCTGGGGATGGGAGTAGGGAGGGTAACCAACATTAGCTTGGGAGGGAGGTGTGGAGGGCAGTGTGGCCGGCGAAGCTCCAAACTCTCAGCATATGATGGCTGATGATGTGAATGATACAGTGGGGGAAAAAAGTATTTAGTCAGCCACCAATTGTGCAAGTTCTCCCACTTAAAAAGATGAGAGAGGCCTGTAATTTTCATCATAGGTACACGTCAACTATGACAGACAAAATGAGAAAAAAAATCCAGAAAATCACATTGTAGGATTTTTTATGAATTTATTTGCAAATTATGGTGGAAAATAAGTATTTGGTCAATAACAAAAGTTTGTCAATACTTTGTTATATACCCTTTGTTGGCAATGACACAGGTCAAACGTTTTCTGTAAGTCTTTTCAAGGTTTTCACACACTGTTGCTGGTATTTTGGCCCATTCCTCCATGCAGATCTCCTCTAGAGCAGTGATGTTTTGGGGCTGTCGCTGGGCAACACGGACTTTCAACTCCCTCCAAAGATTTTCTATGGGGTTGAGATCTGGAGACTGGCTAGGCCACTCCAGGACCTTGAAATGCTTCTTACGAAGCCACCCTTCGTTGCCCGGGGCGGTGTGTTTGGGATCATTGTCATGCTGAAAGACCCAGCCACGTTTCATCTTCAATGCCCTTGCTGATGGAAGGAGGTTTTCACTCAAAATCTCACGATACATGGCCCCATTCATTCTTTCCTTTACACGGATCAGTTGTCCTGGTCCCTTTGCAGAAAAAACAGCCCCAAAGCATGATGTTTCCACCCCATGCTTCACAGTAGGTATGGTGTTCTTTGGATGCAACTCAGCATTCTTTGTCCTCCAAACACGACGAGTTGAGTTTTTACCAAAAAGTTCTATTTTGGTTTCATCTGACCATATGACATTCTCCCAATCCTCTTCTGGATCATCCAAATGCACTCTAGCAAACTTCAGACGGGCCTGGACATATACTGGCTTAAGCAGGGGACACGTCTGGCACTGCAGGATTTGAGTCCCTGGCGGCGTAGTGTGTTACTGATGGTAGGCTTTGTTACTTTGGTCCCAGCTCTCTGCAGGTCATTCACTAGGTCCCCCGTGTGGTTCTGGGATTTTTGCTCACCGTTCTTGTGATCATTTTGACCCCACGGGGTGAGATCTTGCGTGGAGCCCCAGATCGAGGGAGATTATCAGTGGTCTTGTATGTCTTCCATTTCCTAATAATTGCTCCCACAATTGATTTCTTCAAACCAAGCTGCTTACCTATTGCAGATTCAGTCTTCCCAGCCTGGTGCAGGTCTACAATTTTGTTTCTGGTGTCCTTTGACAGCTCTTTGGTCTTGGCTATAGTGGAGTTTGGAGTGTGACTGTTTGAGGTTGTGGACAGGTGTCTTTTATACTGATAAGTTCAAACAGGTGCCATTAATACAGGTAACGAGTGGAGGACAGAGGAGCCTCTTAAAGAAGAAGTTACAGGTCTGTGAGAGCCAGAAATCTTGCTTGTTTGTAGGTGACCAAATACTTATTTTCCACCATAATTTGCAAATAAATTCATTAAAAATCCTACAATGTGATTTTCTGGAAATTATTTTCTCTATTTGTCTGTCATAGTTGACGTGTACCTATGATGAAAATTACAGGCCTCTCTCATATTTTTAAGTGGGAGAACTTGCACAATTGGTGGCTGACTAAATACTTTTTTCCCCACTGTACATAGTGTGGACTGCATCATGTGGTGCACTACCCTCAACAGTGTTTTTCCAGACCCTAGGGTAGTGGTCGGTGCTGTGTAGAGCTGGGCTGAGTTGAGGTGGGCCAGGTCTGGTTGAGCTGTGCTGTGATGGGCCAGGTCTGGTTGAGCTGTGATGGGCCAGGTCTGGTTGAGCTGTGCTGTGATGGGCCAGGTCTGGTTGAGCTGTGATGGGCCAGGTCTGGTTGAGCTGTGATGGGCCAGGTCTGGTTGAGCTGTGATGGGCCAGGTCTGGTTGAGCTGTGATGGGCCAGGTCTGGTTGAGCTGTGATGGGCCAGGTCTGGTTGAGCTGTGATGGGCCAGGTCTGGTTGAGCTGTTTTGAGGGTGTCTGGTCTGGTAGCATGGGAGGGAGGTTGTAGGGAGAATTGAAGAGGCAGTGTGGCCGGCGATGCTCCGAATTCTGACTGCATACGGCTATACGTCTGTATTCACTCTCTTGTGGTTAGAAGACCTATGTGGTACTCTGCCCTAGTCATTTGAGGTGGCTTTGGGGAACAAGAAGAGCCTCTTTGAAATGGAAAAGCTTCTCGGTAGCTTCTCACAAAGAAGAACATCAAGAGGAAGCAGCTGCTTTGGGCTGCATCCCCAGGGATTTGGGCTGCTTTGGGATGCACTGTTGAGCGTTGCATCCCCAGGGATTTGGGCTGCTTTGGGATGCACTGTTGAGCGTTGCATCCCCAGGGGTTCATGCTGATTGTAAGGAGATTGTGACAGCCGGTTAAATGGCATCCCTTGAGAGGGCAAGAACAAGATGTATGTCGAGATAAGTGCATTATTATCATAAGGAGATGTATAATTGGAATACGGAGGAGGAATAGAGGGGAAATGAGGTCTAAGAGAGAGAGGGAGGAAGAGGGTGAGCTTGAGTCGGTTAAAAATGGCGGAAAAAAGGGAGAAGATTTGTTAAAGAAGAATGGTGTAAGCATTCTTTTGTTTTTGCTGGTTAGAGGGAGCAGGCGCTCCGCGTTAAACGAATGGGGGCAAGAGATGTGAATTGTTTTGCTCTCAAGAAAAGGACGCCAAAATGTAAAAGTTGACCAACTGAAGGGGAAGATTCCCGGTGTTTGTGATGCTCGTCGTTTGGTGCGACGCAAACAGGGTGGCGTGAGTGGTGAAACAGAAGAGTCGTTGTCTGTCCTTTTGAGTTTTGATGTTGAGTCTTTGCCCAACAAAGTGATGTTAGGATATATAAGTTATCACATACAAGCTTTTGTGCCGAATACATTACGTTGTTACAGGTGTCAAGCTTATGGGCATGTGGCAGCAGTGTGTAGGAGGGAGGTTCCAAGGTGTGAGAAGTGTGCAGAAGGGCATGAGACAAAGGAATGTGTAACATTGGGGAAAGTAGTGGTATGTGCTAATTGTAGGGGTGGCCATGGGGCTGGGGATCAGACATGTCCGGTGCGAGAGAGGAAGGATGAGGTTTCCAGGGTTACAGTAGTGAAGAAGTTGTCATATGTTGAGGCAGTGAAGAAAGTAGAGGAAGATGGGTCAAGGGGGGATCCTGAGAGGAGTGGTGTGAGCTGTAGAGGAAGATGGGGTCAAGGGGGAGGATCCTGAGAGGAGTGGTGTGAGCTGTAGAGGAAGATGGGTAAGGGGGAGGATCCTGAGAGGAGTGGTGTGAGCTGTAGAGGAAGATGGGTCAAGGGGGGGATCCTGAGAGGAGTGGTGTGAGCTGTAGAGGAAGATGGGTAAGGGGAGGATCCTGAGAGGAGTGGTGTGAGCTGTAGAGGAAGATGGGTAAGGGGGAGGATCCTGAGAGGAGTGGTGTGAGCTGTAGAGGAAGATGGGTAAGGGGGAGGATCCTGAGAGGAGTGGTGTGAGCTGTAGAGGAAGATGGGTAAGGGGGGATCCTGAGAGGAGTGGTGTGAGCTGTAGAGGAAGATGGGTAAAGGGGGAGGATCCTGAGAGGAGTGGTGTGAGCTGTAGAGGAAGATGGGTCAAGGGGGGGATCCTGAGAGGAGTGGTGTGAGCTGTAGAGGAAGATGGGTAAGGGGGAGGATCCTGAGAGGAGTGGTGTGAGCTGTAGAGGAAGATGGGTAAGGGGGAGGATCCTGAGAGGAGTGGTGAGAGTGTAGAGGAAGATGGGTAAGGGGGAGGGGTCCTGAGAGGAGTGGTGTGAGCTGTAGAGGAAGATGGGTCAAGGGGGAGGATCCTGAGAGGAGTGGTGTGAGCTGTAGAGGAAGATGGGTAAGGGGGAGGGATCCTGAGAGGGAGTGGTGTGAGTAGTAGAGGAAGATGGGTAAGGGGGAGGATCCTGAGAGGAGTGGTGTGAGTAGTAGAGGAAGATGGGTAAGGGGGGATCCTGAGAGGAGTGGTGTGAGCTGTAGAGGAAGATGGGTCAAGGGGGAGGATCCTGAGAGGAGTGGTGTGAGCTGTAGAGGAAGATGGGGTCAAGGGGGGTCCTGAGAGGAGTGGTGTGAGTGTAGGGGAAGATGGGTAAGGGGGGAGGATCCTGAGAGGAGTGGTGTGAGCTGTAGAGGAAGATGGGTCAAGGGGGGGGATCCTGAGAGGAGTGGTGTGAGTGTAGGGGAAGATGGGTAAGGGGGAGGATCCTGAGAGGAGTGGTGTGAGCTGTAGAGGAAGATGGGTAAGGGGGAGGATCCTGAGAGGAGTGGTGTGAGTAGTAGAGGAAGATGGGTAAGGGGGAGGATCCTGAGAGGAGTGGTGTGAGCTGTAGAGGAAGATGGGTCAAGGGGGTCCTCAGAGGAGTGGTGTGAGCTGTAGAGGAAGATGGGGTCAGGGGGAGGATCCTCAGAGGAGTGGTGTGAGCTGTAGAGGAAGATGGGTCAAGGGGGAGGGATCCTAAGAGGAGTGGTGTGAGCTGTAGAGGAAGATGGGTAAGGGGGAGGATCCTGAGAGGAGTGGTGTGAGCTGTAGAGGAAGATGGGTAAGGGGAGGATCCTGAGAGGAGTGGTGTGAGCTGTAGAGGAAGATGGGTAAGGGGGGATCCTGAGAGGAGTGGTGTGAGCTGTAGAGGAAGATGGGTAAGGGGGAGGATCCTGAGAGGAGTGGTGTGAGCTGTAGAGGAAGATGGGTAAGGGGGAGGGATCCTGAGAGGAGTGGTGTGAGCTGTAGAGGAAGATGGGTCAAGGGGGGTCCTCAGAGGAGTGGTGTGAGCTGTAGAGGAAGATGGGTAAGGGGAGGGATCCTGAGAGGAGTGGTGTGAGCTGTAGAGGAAGATGGGTCAAGGGGGGGGTCCTCAGAGGAGTGGTGTGAGCTGTAGAGGAAGATGGGTAAGGGGGAGGGATCCTGAGAGGAGTGGGTGAGCTGTAGAGGAAGATGGGTAAGGGGGAGGGATCCTGAGAGGAGTGGTGTGAGCTGTAGAGGAAGATGGGTAAGGGGGAGGGATCCTGAGAGGAGTGGTGTGAGCTGTAGAGGAAGATGGGTAAGGGGGAGGGATCCTGAGAGGAGTGGTGTGAGCTGTAGAGGAAGATGGGTCAAGGGGGAGGATCCTGAGAGGAGTGGTGTGAGCTGTAGAGGAAGATGGGGTCAAAGGGGGGGATCCTGAGAGGAGTGGTGTGAGTGTAGAGGAAGATGGGTCAAGGGGGGATCCTGAGAGGAGTGGTGTGAGCTGTAGAGGAAGATGGGTAAGGGGGAGGATCCTGAGAGGAGTGGTGTGAGCTGTAGAGGAAGATGGGTAAGGGGGAGGATCCTGAGAGGAGTGGTGAGAGCTGTAGAGGAAGATGGGTAAGGGGGAGGATCCTGAGAGGAGTGGTGTGAGCTGTAGAGGAAGATGGGTCAAGGGGGAGGATCCTGAGAGGAGTGGTGTGAGCTGTAGAGGAAGATGGGTCAAGGGGGAGGATCCTGAGAGGAGTGGTGTGAGCTGTAGAGGAAGATGGGTAAGGGGGAGGGATCCTGAGAGGAGTGGTGAGAGGAGTGGTGTGAGCTGTAGAGGAAGATGGGTAAGGGGGAGGATCCTGAGAGGAGTGGTGTGAGCTGTAGAGGAAGATGGGTAAGGGGGAGGGATCCTGAGAGGAGTGGTGAGAGCTGTAGAGGAAGATGGGTCAAGGGGGGGATCCTGAGAGGAGTGGTGTGAGCTGTAGAGGAAGATGGGTAAGGGGGAGGGATCCTGAGAGGAGTGGTGAGAGCTGTAGAGGAAGATGGGTAAGGGGGAGGATCCTGAGAGGAGTGGTGTGAGCTGTAGAGGAAGATGGGTAAGGGGGAGGATCCTGAGAGGAGTGGTGTGAGCTGTAGAGGAAGATGGGTCAAGGGGGGATCCTGAGAGGAGTGGTGTGAGCTGTAGAGGAAGATGGGTAAGGGGGGAGGATCCTGAGAGGAGTGGTGTGAGCTGTAGGGGAAGATGGGTAAGGGGGAGGGATCCTGAGAGGAGTGGTGTGAGCTGTAGAGGAAGATGGGTAAGGGGGGAGGATCCTGAGAGGAGTGGTGTGAGCTGTAGAGGAAGATGGGTCAAGGGGGGAGGATCCTGAGAGGAGTGGTGTGAGCTGTAGGGGAAGATGGGTAAGGGGGAGGGATCCTGAGAGGAGTGGTGTGAGCTGTAGAGGAAGATGGGTCAAGGGAGGGGGAGGATCCTGAGAGGAGTGGTGTGAGCTGTAGAGGAAGATGGGTAAGGGGGAGGATCCTGAGAGGAGTGGTGTGAGCTGTAGAGGAAGATGGGTAAGGGGGAGGATCCTGAGAGGAGTGGTGTGAGCTGTAGGGGAAGATGGGTAAGGGGGAGGGATCCTGAGAGGAGTGGTGTGAGCTGTAGAGGAAGATGGGTCAAGGGAGGGGGAGGATCCTGAGAGGAGTGGTGTGAGCTGTAGAGGAAGATGGGTAAGGGGGAGGATCCTGAGAGGAGTGGTGTGAGCTGTAGAGGAAGATGGGTAAGGGGGAGGGATCCTGAGAGGAGTGGTGTGAGCTGTAGAGGAAGATGGGTCAAGGGAGGGGGGAGGATCCTAGAGAGGAGTGGTGTGAGCTGTAGAGGAAGATGGGTAAGGGGGGAGGATCCTGAGAGGAGTGGTGTGAGCTGTAGAGGAAGATGGGTAAGGGGAGGATCCTGAGAGGAGTGGTGTGAGCTGTAGAGGAAGATGGGTAAGGGGGAGGATCCTGAGAGGAGTGGTGTGAGCTGTAGAGGAAGATGGGTAAGGGGGGAGGATCCTGAGAGGAGTGGTGTGAGCTGTAGAGGAAGATGGGTAAGGGGGAGGATCCTGAGAGGAGTGGTGTGAGCTGTAGAGGAAGATGGGTCAAGGGGGGGGGAGGATCCTGAGAGGAGTGGTGTGAGCTGTAGAGGAAGATGGGTCAAGGGGGGGGGAGGATCCTGAGAGGAGTGGTGTGAGCTGTAGAGGAAGATGGGTAAGGGGGAGGGGTCCTGAGAGGAGTGGTGTGAGCTGTAGAGGAAGATGGGTCAAGGGGGGGAGGATCCTGAGAGGAGTGGTGTGAGCTGTAGAGGAAGATGGGTAAGGGGGAGGATCCTGAGAGGAGTGGTGTGAGCTGTAGAGGAAGATGGGTCAAGGGGGGGATCCTGAGAGGAGTGGTGTGAGCTGTAGAGGAAGATGGGTAAGGGGGAGGATCCTGAGAGGAGTGGTGTGAGCTGTAGAGGAAGATGGGTAAGGGGGAGGATCCTGAGAGGAGTGGTGTGAGCTGTAGAGGAAGATGGGTCAAGGGGGGATCCTGAGAGGAGTGGTGTGAGCTGTAGAGGAAGATGGGTCAAGGGGGGAGGATCCTGAGAGGAGTGGTGTGAGCTGTAGAGGAAGATGGGTCAAGGGGGAGGATCCTGAGAGGAGTGGTGTGAGCTGTAGAGGAAGATGGGTCAAGGGGGAGGATCCTGAGAGGAGTGGTGTGAGCTGTAGAGGAAGATGGGTAAGGGGGGAGGATCCTGAGAGGAGTGGTGTGAGCTGTAGAGGAAGATGGGTCAAGGGGGGAGGATCCTGAGAGGAGTGGTGTGAGCTGTAGAGGAAGATGGGTAAGGGGGAGGATCCTGAGAGGAGTGGTGTGAGCTGTAGAGGAAGATGGGTCAAGGGGGAGGATCCTGAGAGGAGTGGTGAGAGCTGTAGAGGAAGATGGGTCAAGGGGGGGGGGATCCTGAGAGGAGTGGTGTGAGCTGTAGAGGAAGATGGGTAGGGGGGAGGATCCTGAGAGGAGTGGTGAGAGCTGTAGAGGAAGATGGGTCAAGGGGGGGGATCCTGAGAGGAGTGGTGAGAGGAGTGGTGTGAGCTGTAGAGGAAGATGGGTAAGGGGGAGGGATCCTGAGAGGAGTGGTGTGAGCTGTAGAGGAAGATGGGTCAAGGGGGGATCCTGAGAGGAGTGGTGAGAGGAGTGGTGTGAGCTGTAGAGGAAGATGGGTAAGGGGGAGGATCCTGAGAGGAGTGGTGTGAGCTGTAGAGGAAGATGGGTCAAGGGGGGATCCTGAGAGGAGTGGTGTGAGCTGTAGAGGAAGATGGGTAAGGGGGGAGGATCCTGAGAGGAGTGGTGTGAGCTGTAGAGGAAGATGGGTCAAGGGGGGGATCCTGAGAGGAGTGGTGTGAGCTGTAGAGGAAGATGGGTAAGGGGGAGGATCCTGAGAGGAGTGGTGAGAGCTGTAGAGGAAGATGGGTCAAGGGGGGGATCCTGAGAGGAGTGGTGTGAGCTGTAGAGGAAGATGGGGTCAAGGGGGAGGATCCTGAGAGGAGTGGTGTGAGCTGTAGAGGAAGATGGGGTCAAGGGGGAGGATCCTGAGAGGAGTGGTGTGAGCTGTAGAGGAAGATGGGTAAGGGGGAGGATCCTGAGAGGAGTGGTGTGAGCTGTAGAGGAAGATGGGTCAAGGGGGAGGGATCCTGAGAGGAGTGGTGTGAGCTGTAGAGGAAGATGGGTAAGGGGGAGGATCCTGAGAGGAGTGGTGTGAGCTGTAGGGGAAGATGGGTCAAGGGGGGGGGATCCTGAGAGGAGTGGTGTGAGCTGTAGAGGAAGATGGGTAAGGGGGAGGATCCTGAGAGGAGTGGTGTGAGCTGTAGGGGAAGATGGGTCAAGGGGGGGGGATCCTGAGAGGAGTGGTGTGAGCTGTAGAGGAAGATGGGTAAGGGGGGAGGATCCTGAGAGGAGTGGTGTGAGCTGTAGGGGAAGATGGGTCAAGGGGGGGGGATCCTGAGAGGAGTGGTGTGAGCTGTAGAGGAAGATGGGTAAGGGGGAGGGATCCTGAGAGGAGTGGTGTGAGCTGTAGAGGAAGATGGGTAAGGGGGAGGGATCCTGAGAGGAGTGGTGTGAGCTGTAGAGGAAGATGGGTAAGGGGGAGGGATCCTGAGAGGAGTGGTGTGAGCTGTAGAGGAAGATGGGTCAAGGGGGGGGATCCTGAGAGGAGTGGTGTGAGCTGTAGAGGAAGATGGGGTCAAGGGGGAGGATCCTGAGAGGAGTGGTGTGAGCTGTAGAGGAAGATGGGTAAGGGGGGATCCTGAGAGGAGTGGTGTGAGCTGTAGAGGAAGATGGGTCAAGGGGGGAGGATCCTGAGAGGAGTGGTGTGAGTAGTAGAGGAAGATGGGTAAGGGGGAGGATCCTGAGAGGAGTGGTGTGAGCTGTAGGGGAAGATGGGTCAAGGGGGAGGATCCTGAGAGGAGTGGTGTGAGCTGTAGAGGAAGATGGGTAAGGGGGAGGATCCTGAGAGGAGTGGTGTGAGCTGTAGAGGAAGATGGGTAAGGGGGAGGGATCCTGAGAGGAGTGGTGTGAGCTGTAGAGGAAGATGGGTAAGGGGGAGGGATCCTGAGAGGAGTGGTGTGAGCTGTAGAGGAAGATGGGTAAGGGGGGATCCTGAGAGGAGTGGTGTGAGCTGTAGAGGAAGATGGGTAAGGGGGGATCCTGAGAGGAGTGGTGTGAGCTGTAGAGGAAGATGGGTAAGGGGGGATCCTGAGAGGAGTGGTGTGAGCTGTAGAGGAAGATGGGTAAGGGGGATCCTGAGAGGAGTGGTGTGAGCTGTAGAGGAAGATGGGTAAGGGGGAGGGATCCTGAGAGGAGTGGTGAGAGCTGTAGAGGAAGATGGGTAAGGGGGAGGATCCTGAGAGGAGTGGTGTGAGCTGTAGAGGAAGATGGGGTCAAGGGGGAGGATCCTGAGAGGAGTGGTGTGAGCTGTAGAGGAAGATGGGGTCAAGGGGGAGGATCCTGAGAGGAGTGGTGTGAGCTGTAGAGGAAGATGGGTAAGGGGGAGGATCCTGAGAGGAGTGGTGTGAGCTGTAGAGGAAGATGGGTCAAGGGGGGATCCTGAGAGGAGTGGTGTGAGTAGTAGATCTGTACCAGTACAGACTGATAGGCCAACAAAAAATCAAATCAAATCAGATTGTATTTGTCACATGTGCCGAATCCAACAGGTGTAGACCTTACCGTGAAATGCTTACTTACAAGCCCTTAACCGACAATGCAGTTCAAGAAATAGAGTTAAGAAAATATTTAATAAATAAACTAAAGTAAAAAAAAATATTTTAAAAAAAAGTTATAAAATAACTATAATGAGGCTATATACAGGGGGTACCGGTACCGAGTCAATGTGCAGGGGTACAGGTTAGTCGAAGTAATTTGTACAGGGGCGGTGTGTTCAATAGGGCGATATGGGCGACGCACTGCCAAACGGGAAAAGGAAGGGATTTTTTTTCTAATCAATTATATCACGGCAACAGTAGTTATCAGTGTTGTAATCTAGACGTCTGATCTGCCACAGTGCCACTAAATGTCCAATCAGGCTAAAGTCGTGCTTCAAATGCCCCCCCTTTTGGGGCGATTTCAGTCAGGTTGAAAATCGCCCAGAAGTCTGTCATAGACTCCCATGTAAAATCTATTTTTTTCAAATATCAGAGCTTTCAATACAATCTCAATGGGTTTCTGAGGGCTTGCACTTACGCGCTTTCGTCATACGTAACATATAACCATGAACGTAACTAAGAAAAGAGCGGGTAGCAGCGTCAATCAATTCACTACTTCTATCAAAATGGCTAGGCTTCAGTGCAACTCGATTGTGTCTTTGAAAGAAGTTCCTTTTTGTCGCGAACAAATGAAGATAAATTGGCAACGAAACAATTAGGACCTCCCAGACCAAATTTAATAATTCAACAGGTTTCTACTAAAGGGGGGAAGTCCTACACCCGAGGATTTTCCAAAAATTGGTATCGAACGAAAAACCTGGCTAGCAGGCTGCGATGTAGCTAATGCAGTCTTCTGCTACCCCCTGCTTACTCTTTCACCCTGAAGGCGGCACGGCAGACAGCACCGCTTGGACAGCGACTGGTGTGTAACGGACATGCACCATCTTTCAGGAAAGATTAAGAAACATGAGCTGTCAAAGACCCACATGGATAGCTGTTTGAGATTGTCTGCTTTGGGGAGAGTGAACATTCCCACTCAACTGGATGAGGGATACAGGCTAGCTGTCCGCCGCCACAACGATGAGGTTAGTGTTGATAATCACAAGTTTACTGGAGAACTGAAACTGACAAGGCTGACAAGATAGGACCCTTTTGTCCATTGTTATTGGATAGGAACAGAACTTATAAGCAGCTCCTGACCTAAATAGATCTTAGCACAACATTTTACTCAACATATCATATTCCATATTCACTATAACAAATATATTTACTACGACATTAGCAAGAACCGCCACATCCTCAGCCGGCTAATCCAGTGTGTGAAGTTTTGCGGAGTGTTTGAGTTAGCTTTGCGAGGCAAAGATGAAACTGAGGGCTCCACCAACCCTGGTAAGCCAACACTTTTGAGATCAGTCAATAAATGCTTCTGGTATTGACTTATATGCTGCCCCTGTCTTCATGTTGTTGCTGGACATATCTTTTTTAAAATGTGTGTAGGTCACCTAAATCATCAGAAAAATTGCCCCCCCTGAGAATTTTTTCAGGAGCCGCCACTGAATTTGTACATGTAGGTAGGGGTAGTAGCAGTGTAAAAACAAAGGGGAGTGTCAATGTAAATAGTCCGGGGGCCATTTGATTAATTGTTCAGCAGTCTTATGGCTTGGGGGTAGAAGCTGTTAAGGAGCCTTTTGGACCTAGGACTTGGCGCTCCGGTACCGCTTGCTGTGCTGTAGCAGAGAGAACGGTCTATGACTTGGGTGACTGATATATGTTTCAGTAAGATTGGATTTTTAGCACTTATAGCAATGGTTGTCAACTGTACTGCAGGGATGGAACTTAAGTCACAGAAAATGGAGGTGGTGGTGGCAGCTGCAGAGAGGTATTTAGGTGTGTGAGACTTGACGTCAGAATAGTTACAGGCTGTGTTAAGTGGTGGTGTCCCATCCTTTCAGGCTGTTGGCATGAGGTAGGACTAAATAGATTAAAATAGTGGAGTAGGGTTAGATAGTAGAGTATTTGTTTATTTATTATTATTATTATTTTTCAAGCAAAGTATAAGGGAGTTATACTCCAGCCTAGTAGGTTGCGGTAATGCAACATTTATTGGATGCCAAACGCCGTTAATCCTCATCGAAGAAGAAGATTTGACGGCCTGCACATGCGCAGTAAGAGTGAGACGACCGTTAAACCCGATGACGTGTTTTACACATGAGCTTAGCTAGCAACTTCGCCATGACATTGCCTACAAGTGTGACCGGGGATTTCTATTGGAGAAGCTGTTTTAGCCTATCTTCATACTGTACTGTCTTTAGAGGTGTCTTTGGTACGAACTCTGTGATTGTAGCCTCTGGCTTCTCTCTTTTACTTCCGCAAACATCCCGTTTACAGGAAGTGACGCTGTAGTAAATACCACCGGAACGGAAGTCCATGGAGCGCGCCAAATTTGTTGTGCAGCTGCGTTGGAGTGAACTTCGCGTTGAAGATTTTAGATAAAATATATATATGCTGATAAGGAAGCAGGACTGCTGAAAGACTCAAGGTAAACAACACAGACTAGTTTGCTCTTGCCTGATAGGAACTGGGGTTAGCTATTAAACTTAACGTCAGTAAGATTTAGCCAATGTGTGGTTTTGTTAAAGTAACTAGCTAGCATGTTTGGCAACACGTATTTTAGCTAGCTGACATGTGAATTATAATTATTGTCGATATTGTATAGTTCAATACTTAGGTTAGATATTGAATGACTTGCCGTGTTCACGTACTAGTCGGAACTAGGAAACTCGGACATTTCCGACTGGCTAATTGGTTGTAGTTATACACGTGCCGCGTTCAACCAGTTAGCAAGTCGGAAATGTCCTAGTTCCGACTAGTAGCTGAACGCGGCAACAGTAAATTTAAGATACTGTATAACTGAACCAGAATCTGTGCACAGAGGAGAGTATGAGTGACTGAGGAGAACCTCTTATTCTGGTTCACAGTAACGTTACCTGTCATATAGCCAAGCTGGCTAAATTACTAGCGAACGTTAGTTAACTAAATTGATTATGATATTGCGTCCTATTATAGTTAGTCATGTTAACGTTAGTGTTGGTTTGAGGACTAGTTAGCTAGTAACGTTAGCTTGGTTTAGCTATATGTCTTTAGTTAGCCAGACAGTCAGTAAAAACAGATTCTTTACAGTCACGGCCTTGGATGGATTGGTACAGAGAAACTCAGAGTTGTGTTCGAATACTCATACTTAACCTTACTATTTGTGACGTAAATTGAGTATGTAGTATGCTTATTGGTCGTAGTATGGATATGGTTAGTATGCCAAAATTTACTAACGCTCAACACCCGTTGAATATTAACCGGTGTCAGTAAACGTCTGCAAAAAAACTTTATTATATTGTTGCCAGCAGCACAGTTAGTCACCAACGCTCTGGATAACATGAAAACAGCCTAACCAGCTCTGCTAGGGCGAGTAAAATGGTCAGAGTGAGGTGTTCTCTCATTTGTGTCTGGAAGTAACTAGCAATGTAGCCAACGTTGACCAGTTAGCTTTTGGTGCTTGGATCAACCCTACTCCTCGACCAGAGCGACCAGTGTGCGCTCCGAAAGCGAAATGCTCTGAATTTACGAACGACAAGAGCGCACTCTGGCACTCCAGATTGAATTTACGAACACACATGAAATCGTATGACGTATAGCAAGTAATTCGTTATGCTAGCAATAGGTTGCATGGCAACAGCATCAACTTCCGGTAGACAGGTGAAGCTGAAAGGATAACGTTAGTTTACAGTATACTAAAATGTACTAATAGTATTTAGTATACAGTATGTTAGTATGGGTATTCAAACACAGCTCAGGACTAGCTGTCAAACATACTGTTTAACGTGTGTGTGTGCACATGCAGCATGGCGGTACCTTTTGTGCAGGACTGGGACCTGATCCAGACGCTGGGAGAAGGAGCATATGGAGAGTGAGTACAAGCAAAAATTGTATGGATGAGGCAAAAGGAATGGCATTTAAGTCTGGCTGCACAGCCGATTGGCAAACGTACTGCAAATTGAGAAATCATGTGACTAAACTGAATAAAAAGAAGAAACTACACTATAAATCAAATTATAAATTATATAAAGAATGATAGTAAGAAGCTTTGGAGCACCTTAGATGACATTTTGGGCAAAAAGGCAAACTCAGCTCAATCATTAATTGAATCAGATGGCTCATTCATCACAAAACCCACTGATATTGTCAATTACTTTAATTATTTTTTAATTGGCAAGATTAGCAAACTTAGGCATGAGATGCCAGCAACAAACACTGACAGTACACATCCAAGTATATCTGACCAAATTATGAAAGACAAGCATTGGAAGAGGTGCATTTTTTGCTGTTGTCTATCAACAATGACAAGCCACCGGGGTCTGACAACATGGATGGAAAATTACTGAGGATAATAGCGGACGATATTGCCACTCCTATTTGCCATATCTTCAATTTAAGCCTACTAGAAAGTGTGTGCCCTCAGGCCTGGAGGGAAGCTAAAGTCATTCCGATACCCAAGAACAGTAAAGCCCCCTTTACTGGCTCAAATAGCCGACCAATCAAATCAAAAAAATGTTTACACATACATGTGTTTAGCAGATGTTATTGCGGGTGTAGCGAAATGCTTGTGCTTCTAGCTCCGACAGTGCAGTAATATACATTTTACATTTACATTTTAGTCATTTAGCAGACGCTCTTATCCAGAGCGACTTACAGTTAGTGCATACATTATTTTATCGAACCCACAACCCTGGCGTTGCAAACGCCATGCTCTACCAACTGAGCTACATCCCCTGCCGGCCAAATCCCTCCCCTACCCTGGACGACGCTGGGCCAATTGTGCGCGCCGCCCCATGGGTCAATATCTAACAAGTAATATCTAACAATTTCACAACATATACCCAATGCACACAAATCTAATTAAGGAATGGAATTTAAGAATATATACATATATGGACACGCAATGACAGAGCGGCATGGACTAAGATACAGTAGAATATTATAGAATACAGTATATACATATGAGATGAATAATGCAAGATATGTAAACATGATTAAAGTGACTAGTGTTCCATTTCTTAAAGTGGCCAGTGATTTCAATAGGCAGCAGCAGCCTCTAATGTGCTAGTGATGGCTATTTAACAGTCTGATGGCCTTGAAATAGAAGCTGTTTTTCATTCTCTTGGTCCCAGCTTTGATGCACCTGTACCGACCTCGCCTTCTGGATGATAGCGGGGTGAACAGGCAGTGGCTCGGGTGGTTGATGTCCTTGATGATCTTTTTAGCATTCCTGTGACATTGGGTGCTGTAGGTGTCCTGGAGGGCGGGTAGTTTGCCCCCGGTAATGCGTTCGGCAGACCGCACCACCCTCTGGAGAGCCCTGCGGTTGCGGGCGGTGCAGTTGCAGTACAAGGCGGTGATACAGCCCGACAGGATGCTCTCAATTGTGATTCTGTAAAAGTTTGTGAGGGTTTTAGGTGCCAAACCAAATTTCTTCAGACTCCTGAGCTTGAAGAGGCACTGTTGTACCTTCTTCACCACACTGCCTGCGTGGGTGGACCATTTCAATTTGTCAGTGATGTGTACGCCAAGGAACTTGAAGCTTTCCACCTTCTCCACTGCGGTCCCGTCGATGTGGATAGGGGCGTGCACCCTCTGCTGTTTCCTGAAGTCCACGATCATCTCCTTTGTTTTGTTGACGTTGAGTGAGAGGTTATTTTCCTGGCACCACACTCCCAGAGCCCTCACCTCCTCCCTGTAGGCGGTCTCGTCATTGTTGGTAATCATGCCTACTACTGTTGTGTCGTCTGCAAACTTGATGATTGAGTTGGAGGCGTGCTTGGTCACGCAGTCATGAGTGAACAGGGAGTACAGGAGGGGGCTGAGCACGCACCCTTATGGGGCCCCAGTGTTGAGAATCAGTGAAGTGGAGATGTTGTTTCCTACCTTCACCACCTGGGGGCGGCCCATCAGGAAGTTCCAGGAACCAGTTGCACAGGGCGGGGTTCAGACCAAGTGGGTCTAGGGTGACAGGTTAGGTAGAGGTGATATGATCCTTGACTAGTCTCTCAAAACACACCAGCCAGCTGGTCTGCGCATGCTCTGAGGATGCGGCTAGGGATGCCTTCTGGGCCGGCAGCCTTGCGGAGGTTAACATGCTTAAATGTCTTAATCACCATGTCAGCCATGGAGAAGGAGAGCCCACAGTCCTTGGTAGTGGGCCACGTCGGTAGCACTGTTATCCTCAAAGCGGGCAAAGAAGGTGTTTCGCCTGTCTGGAAGCGAGGTGTCGGCGACTTGGCTGATTTTTCTTTTGTGGTCCGTGATTGTCTGTAGACCCTGCCACATACGTCTTGTGTCTGAGCCGACTTTGTCTCTATACTGATGTTTTGGCAGTTTTAATTGCCTTGCGGCGTGAGTAGCTACACTGTTTGTATTCTGCCATATTCCCAGTCACCTTGCCATGGTTAAATGCGGTGGTTCGCTCTTTCAGTTTTGCACGAAGGCTGCCATCTATCCACGGTTTCTGGTTAGGTTTAAATAGTCACAGTGGGCACAACCTCTCCTATACACTTCCTGATAAACTCAGTCACCGTTTCAGTGTATTCGTCAAAGTTATTTTCGCAAGCTACCCGGAACATATCCCAGTCCGCGTGATCAAAACAATCTTGAACCGTGGATTCCGGTTGGTCAGACCAGCGTTGAATAGTCCATATCACGGGTACTTCCTGTTTTGAGTTTCTGCCTATAGAAAGGGAGGAGAGCAAAATGGAGTCGTGGTCAGATTTGCCGAAAGGAGGGCGGGGGAGGGCCTTATAACCATCCCGGAAGTTTGAATAGCAATGGTCGAGGACTTTAGATTTTGGATAGAACTTCGGCAGCCTAGTCCTCAAATTTGCTTTGTTAAAATCCCCGGCTACAATAAATGTGGCCTCAGGATATGTGGTTTCCAGTCTGCATAAGGTCCAGTGAAGTTCATTGAGGGCCGTCGTGGTATCGGCTTGAGGGGGGATATACACGGCCGTGACTATAACCGAAGAAAATTATCTTGGGAGATAATACGTCTCCAAGAGTGGCGCAGTGGTCTAAGGCACTGCATCGCCAGTACGAAAAAAATAAAAATAATGTATGTAGTCGCTCTGGATAAGAGCATCTGCTAAATGACTAAAATGTAAAAATAATACGGTCGCCATTTGATTGTGAGATATTTTAGGTCGGGTGAACAGAAGGACTCGAGTTCCTCTATGTTACTACAATTACACCATGAGTTATTAATCCTGAAACACACCTCCGCCCTTCTGCTTCCCGGAGAGAGATTTATTTCTGTCTGCGCAATGAACTGAGAACCCATCTGGCTGGACCGATTTGGACAGAATATCCCCAAAGAGCCATGTTTCAGTGAAACAGAATATGTTACAGGCCCTGATTTCTATCTGGAAGGAAATCCTTGCACGGAGCTCGTCGACTTTGTTATCCAAAGACTGAACATTAGCTTGTAGTATACTTGGAAGCGGTGGGTCGTGAGCGCGCCTCCTAAGTCGAACCAGCAGGCCTCTCCGAGTGCCTATCTTCCACCAGCGATGTTTTGGTCAGCCGCTGTTTGTTTTTACTCCTGAACTTCCTCAACCTCTCTGATCATTTTCATGATGTCCATCCGGTTTGCTTCTATATGCCATATCTTTGCTTTGCTCGTGTTTCTTGGCCCAAGCAGGTCTCTTCTTATTATTGGTGTCCTTTAGTAGTGGTTTCTTTGCAGAAATTCGACCATGAAGGCCTGACTCACACAGTCCCCTCTGAACAGTTGATGTTGAGATGTCTGTGACTTGAACTCTGTGAAGTATTTATTTGGGCTGCAATTTCTGAGACTGGTAACTCTAATGAACTTATCCTCTGCAGCAGAGGTAACTCTGGGTCTTCCATTCCTGTGGTGGTCCTCATGAGAGCCAGTTTCATCATAGTGCTTGATGGTTTTTGCGACTGCACTTGAAGAAACTTTTAAAGTTCTTGAAATGTTCCTTATTGACTGACCTTCATGTCTTAAAGTAATGATGGACTGTTGTTTCTCTTTGCTTATTTGAGCTTTTCTTGCCATAATATGGACTTGGTCTTTTACCAAATAGGGCTATCTTCTGTATACCCCCCCTACGTTGTCACAACACAACTGATTGGCTCGAACACATTAAGAAGGAAAGAAATTCCACAAATTAACTTTTAAGAAGGCACACCTCTTAATTTAAATGTATTCCAGGTGACTACCTCATGAAGCTGGTTGAGAGAATACCAAGAGTGTGCAAAGCTGTCGTCAAGGCAAAGGGTGGCTACTTTGAAGAATCTAAAATATATTTTAAACACTTTTTTGGCTACTACATGATTCCATATGTGTTATTTCATAGTTTTGATGTCTTCACTATTATTCTACAATGTAGAAAATAGTACAAATATAGAAAAACCCTTTAATGAGTAGGTGTGTCCAAACGTTTGACTGGTTCTTTGTGTGTGTATGTATGTATATGTGTACAGTAATCCCTCGTTTATCGCGGGGGTTACGTTCCGAAAATGACCCGCGATAAGTGAAATCCGCGAAATAGAAAACTTTTTTTTTTTACAATTAGCAACTATTACATGTATACAAATACAGTGACTCACGTGTAGGCCGTTTCACTGCTCTTCAGACTGGGCCGCTGCATCCTGACTGCGCTCTGCAGTGTTCTCTTCTTCTGAAGCCACGCGGTGCAGGTGTGTTTGTTCGGGAGAAGAACATAGTGATAGGCAGCTGTTGTCGCTCTTTTTTCTTCTTTGCAAAAATATCCTTGTACACCGACATGCCACCATCGATTACGTTGGAGAACTGTAACGAACGGCTCATCAAAGGGTCGAAATTACAAGATAATTTGGCCAACTTAATGTAAATTTGCCAAGCTGTTTTATGTACGTACACATAACTGCACGAGACGACAAAATGATAGCACAATTAGTAGCATGTTTTGATACAAGAAGCGGGAGTGAGTTTTTAGCGAATCAGAATGCAGAGCACAATGCACCAAAAAAAAAATGCATTATGAAAATCCGCGAAATAGCGAATCCGCGATAAGTGAACCGCGAAGTGGCGAGGGATCACTGTATATATATATTTTTTTTTAATTCAAACACAGGGTGTGTCTATATATGGAAAAATACGCCTTTTGAAAACTTGATTGGTCAAATGAAGACTGCTCTCGGTCAACCCAAACGTTAAATGTTTTGGTCAGACTGCCCTAGCCAACTCAATGCTAGTTCTCTTTTTGCAGACTATCAACAGTAGCCAGCATGTTGCTGATATGTTCACTATTGAAGGTCTCAGCCAGTAGATTGATTATTTTTGCTTTGGACAGCTCACGTGCTGTGTGACGGCATCGCCTCATGTACTGCTCGAGAAGTACATGACAAGCTATATCAGCTGATGAAATCAATGGCGAGGGATTATATAGAGAGATATCGTTTAGTTCTTCCAACCTTCTACCTGTCTATCAGTCTGTCTGCCCCAGGTCCGCAGTGAGTCTGTGTCTGCCCGAGGTAGACAATGCTCACAAATGGTAAAATACATTTGAAATATTGATAAGCGTCAGTTGGGAGGTAGAGTGGGCATCGTCTTAAATCTAATTTTGTCGGAAACACTTACGGCCTCGAGTGATCACTATCGAACACATCAGCAAGTGGCCACTCCACGAAGGGCTCAGGGCCCACAGGTTCAGTTTGAGATGGAGCCTATGATTGCCCCCTAGTGGTCGTACTCAATAGGACCGTATTCTGCACTGTTCTCCATCGTTTTAATGGAACCTGATTTTGTCCGTTTGTCACATCCCTAGTGTGTGTGGTATTCATGGTGTGTGTGTGTGTGTTTGTGTGTGTGTGGTATTCATGGTGTGTGTGTGTGTGTGTGGTATTCATGGTGTGTGTGTGTGTGTGTGGTATTCATGGTGTGTGTGTGTGTGTGTGGTATTCATGGTGTGTGTGTGTGTGTGTGTGTGGTATTCATGGTGTGTGTGGTATTCATGGTGTGTGTGTGTCTCAGGGTGAGGCTGTTAGTGAACCGACAGACAGGAGAGGCTGTAGCGGTGAAGGTCATTGATACGTCTCAGGGGAAGGAGTGTTCTGAGAACGTCAAGAAAGAGATCTGCATCAACAAGGTACCTATCTCTGTCTTATGTCTGTCTGCCTGTCTGGTATACCTGTCTGCCTGGTCTGGTCTGTCTGTCTGGTCTGTCTGGTCTGTCTGCCTGTCTGGTATACCTGTCTGCCTGGTAGGTCTGTCTGGTAGGTCTGTCTGGCATGTCTGTCTGGTAGGTCTGTCTGCCTGGTCTGGTCTGGTCTGGTATGCCTGTCTGGTCTGGTCTGTCTGCCTGTCTGGTATACCTGTCTGTCTGGTCTGGTCTGTCTGTCTGGTCTGTCTGCCTGGTAGGTCTGTCTGGTAGGTCTGTCTGGCATATCTGGCATGTCTGTCTGGCATGTCTGTCTGGTAGGTCTGTCTGTCTGTCTGGTATACCTGTCTGGTAGGTCTGTCTGTCTGACCTATGTCTTTGTCCTTTATTTATGATATTTAAAAATTATATATTGGTCATCGATTATTTTTTTTTGCTTTCTCATGGACTTCTGGTTGTGTGTTACAGGTTCTGTCCCACCCTAACATAGTGCGTTTCTTCGGCCACCGGAGAGAGGGGCCGACTGTCTATCTGTTCCTGGAGTACTGCAGTGGAGGAGAGCTATTCGACAGGATTGGTGAGACTGACAGTGCCAGCAGCCAATCACAACACGGAGAGAGGATTCAATCAGCCAATCACAGGCTGGGGGCCATCTCACACTGAAACAACTCTACTCTCTCTCTCTCTCTCTCTCCTCTCCCTCTCAGAGCCTGATTTGGGGATGCCAGAGAGAGAAGCTCACAGGTTTTTCCAGCAGTTGATAGCAGCTGTGGTGAGTGACAGTTACCGAGGAGGGTTAGAGGTCGGAGTGAAGGGGTCTACGGAGCGTAGCGCGGAGTTGGTTTGGTGGATATACTAGATTTAATCTCCTTCTCCCTCCCCCTCTCTCCTTCTCCCTCCCTTCTCTCCTTCTCCCTCCCTTCTCTCCTTCTCCCTTCTCCCTCTCTCCTTCTCCTTCTCCTTCTCCCTCTCTCCTTCTCCCTCCCCCCTCTCTCCTTCTCCCTCCCCCCTCTCTCCTTCTCCCTCCCCCTTCTCCTTCTCCCTCCCTTCTCCCCCCTTTCCCCTCCCCTCTCTCTCCTTCTCCCTCCCCCTTCTCTCCTTCTCCCTCCCCCCTCTCTCCTTCTCCCCCCCCCCTCTCTCCTTCTCCCTCCCCCCTCTCTCCTTCTCCCTCCCCCTCTCTCTCCTTCTCCCTCCCCCCTCTCTCCTTCTCCCTCCCCCTTCTCTCCTTCTCCCTCCCCCTTCTCTCCTTCTCCCTCCCCTTCTCTCCTTCTCCCTCCCCCCTCTCTCCTTCTCCCTCCCCCCTCTCTAGGAGTATCTCCACAGTGTAGGTATCACCCACAGAGACATCAAGCCTGAGAACATTCTACTGGACGATAAAGGTGTGTGTTTGACTGAGTGTGTGCTGGAAGTTGTGCTAATTTTACTTTGACATAATGGTGTATACTGTGTTCTGTGTTCTGTTGTGTGTTCTGTGTTCTGTTGTGTGTGTTCTGTGTTCTGTGTTCTGTTGTGTGTTCTGTGTTCTGTGTTCTGTGTTCTGTGTTCTGTATACTGTGTACTGTGTTCTGTGTGCTGTGTTCTGTGTTCTGTTGTGTGTAGATAACCTAAAGTTGTCAGACTTCGGTCTCGCTACGATGTTCCGTCACCGTGGGCGAGAGCGGCGTCTGAACAGGCTTTGTGGAACGCTGCCGTACGTCGCGCCTGAGCTGCTCAGCAAATTAGAGTTCAGCGCTCAACCAGCTGACGTCTGGGCCTGTGGCATCGTCCTCACTGCCATGTTGGCTGGCGGTAGGGGTGGTGTGTGTGTGTGTGTGTGTGTGTGACGTTGTCATTGGAAGGTTGTAGAGTTGCTCTGGAACCTCTGTGTGTGTGTGTGTGTGTGTGACAGAGTTGCTATGGTTACAGAGTTGCCATGGGACCAGCCCAGCGAGAGCTGCCAGGAGTATTCTGATTGGCTGCAGAAGAAGACCTACCTCTCCCCCTGGAAGAAGGTTACACACACCCCCTCTGTAAGACACACCCCCCTCTGTAAGACACACCCCCCCTCAGTAAGACACACCCCCTCAGTAAGACACACCCCCTCAGTAAGACACACCCCCTCAGTAAGACACACCCCCTCAGTAAGACACACCCCCCTCAGTAAGACACACCCCCTCAGTAAGACACACACCCCCCTCAGTAAGACACCCCCCTCAGTAAGACACACCCCTCAGTAAGACACACCCCCTCAGTAAGACACTGTAACTACTATAGGTCAGTCCAGAACAGTGTCTCAGTCTAAACTCCATGGTTCTATGTGTGTGTGTGTATATGTATGTGTATATATATATATATATATATATATATATATATATATATATATATATATATATATATATATATATATTACACACATTCTACTGTTCAAAAGTTTGGGGTCACTTAGAAATGTCCTTGTTTTCCATGTAAACATACATGAAATGAGTTTGAAATGTAGTCATTGACAAGGTTAGAAATAATGATTTTTAATTGAAATAATAATTGTCCTTCAAACTTTGCTTTCATCAAATAATCCTGATGGGCACTTCTTACGTGCCATACAGTCAAGCTGCTCCCACAACAGCTCAATAGGGTTGAGATCCGGTGACTGTGCTGGCCACTCCATTATAGACAGAATACCAGCTGACTGCTTCTTCCCTAAATAGTTATTGCATAGTTTGGAGCTGTGCTTTGGGTCATTGTCCTGTTGTAGGAGAAATTGGCTCCAATCAAGCGCCGTCCACAGGGTATGGCATGGCGTTGCAAAATGGAGTGATAGCCTTCCTTCTTCAAGATCCCTTTTACCCTGTACAAATCTCCCACTTTACCACCACCAAAGCACCCCCAGACCATCACATTGCCTCCACCATGCTTGACAGATGGCATCAAGCACTCCTCCAGCATCTTTTCATTTGGTCTGTGTCTCACAAATGTTCTTCTTTGTGATCCGAACACCTCAAACTTCGGTTCGTCTGTCCATAACACTTTTTTCCAATCTTCCTCTGTCCAGTGTCTGTGTTCTTTTGCCCATCTTAATCTTTTCTTTTTATTGGCCAGTCTGAGATATGACTTTTACTTTGCAACTCTGCCTAGAAGGTCAGCATCCCGGAGTCGCCTCTTCACTGTTGACGTTGAGACTGGTGTTTTGCGGGTACTAGTTAATGAAGCTGCCAGTTGAGGACCTGTGAGGCGTCTGTTTCTCAAACTAAACTCTAATGTATTTGTCCTCCTCAGTTGTGCACCGGGGCCTCCCACTCCTCTTTCTATTCTGGTTAGAGCCAGTTTGCGCTGTTCTGTGAAGGGAGTAGTACATAGCGTTGTACGAGATCCTCAGTTTCTTGTCAATTTCTCGCATGGAATAGCCTTCATTTCTCAGAACAAGAATAGACTGACGAGTTTCAGAAGAAAGTTATTTGTTTCTGGCCATTTTGAGCCTGTAATCGAACCCACAATTGCTAATGCTCCAGATCCTCAACTAGTCTCAAGAAGGCCAGTTTTATTGCTTCTTTAATCAGCACAACAGTTTTCAGCTGTGCTAACATAATTGCAAAAGGGTTTTCTAATGATCAATTAGCCTTTTAAAATGATAAACTTGGATTAGCAAACACAACGTGCCATTGGAACACAGGACTGATGGTTGCTGATAATGGGCCTCTGTACGCCTATGTAGATATTCCATAAAAAACCAGCCGTTTCCAGCTACAATAGCCATTTACAACATTAACAATGTCTACACTGTATTTCTGATCAATATGATGTTATTGGATAAAAAAATTGCTTTTCTTTCAAAAACAAGGACATTTCTAAGTGACCCAAACATTTGAACGGTAGTGTGTCAAAAGTTTGGACACACCTACTCATTCAAGGGTTTTTCTTTATTTTTAAAAATTTTTACATTGTAGAATAATAGTGAAGACATCCAAACTATGAAATAACACATATGGAATCATGTAGTAACCAAAAAAGTGTTAAGCAAATCAAAATATATTTGAGATTCTTCCAAGTAGCCACCCTTTGCCTTGATGACAGCTTTGCACACTCTTGGCATTCTCTCAACCAGCTTCATGAGGTAGTCACCTGGAATGCATTTCAATTAACAGGTGTGCTTTGTTAAAAGTTAATTTGTGGAATTTCTTAATGTGTTTGAGCCAATCAGTTGTGTTGTGACAAGGTAGGGTGGGTATACAGAAGATAGCCCTATTTGGTAAAAGACCAAGTCAATATTATTGCAAGAACAGCTCAAATAAGCAAAGAGAAACAACAGTCCATCATTACTTTAAGACATGAAGGTCAGTCAATACAGAACATTTCAAGAACTTTGAAAGTTTCTTCAAGTGCAGTTGCAAAAACCATCAAGCGCTATAATGAAACTGGCTCTCTTGAGGACAGCCACAGGAAAGGAAGACCCAGAGTTACCTCTGCTGCAGAGGATACGTTCATTAGAGTTACCAGCCTCAGAAATTGCAGCCCAAATAAATGCTTCACAGAGTTCAAGTAACAGACACATCTCAACATCAACTGTTCAGAGGAGACTGTGTGAATCAGGCCTTCAAGGTCAAATTTCTGCAAAGAAACCACTACTAAAGGACTCCAATAAGAAGGGACCTGCTTGAGCCAAGAAACATGAGCAATGGACATTAGACCGGTGGAGTCCAAATTGGTATTTTGTGAGACGCGGTGTGGGTGAACGGATGATCTCCGCATGTGTAGTTCCCACCGTGAAGCATGGAGGAGGAGGTGTTATGGTGTGGGGGTGCTTTGCTGGTGACACTGTCTGTGATTTATTTAGAATTCAAGGTACACTTAACCAGCATGGCTACCACAGCATTCTGCAGCGATACTCTATCCCATCTGGTTTGGGCTTAGTGGGACTATCATTTGTTTTTCAACAGGACAATGACCCAACACACCTCCAGGCTGTATAAGGGCTATTTTACCACGAAGGAGAGTGATGGAGTGCTGCATCAGATGACCTGGCCTCCACAATCCCACAACCTCAACCCAGTTGAGATAGTTTGGGATGAGTTGGACTGCAGAGTGAAGGAAAAGCAGCCAACAAGTGCTCAGCATATGTGGGAACTCTTTCAAGACTGTTGGAAAAGCGTTCCAGGTGAAGCTGGTTGAGAGAATGCCAAGAGTGTGCAAAGCTGTCATCAAGGCAAAGGGTGGCTATTTGAAGAATCTCAAATATAACAAATCAAAATATATTTTAAACACTTTTTTTGTTTACTACATGATTCCATATGTGTTATTTCATAGTTTTGATGTCTTCACTATTATTCTACAATGTAAAAAATTGTAAAAATAAAGAAAAACCTTTTGACTGGTACTGAACAGCGTGTGTGTGTGTGTGTGTGTGTGTGTGTATGTATGTATGTATGTATGTATGTATGTATGTATGTATGTATGTATGTATGTGTGTATATATATACACACACACACACACAGTGGGGGAAAAAAGTATTTAGTCAGCCACCAATTGTGCAAGTTCTCCCACTTAAAAAGATGAGAGAGGCCTGTAATTTTCATCATAGGTACATGTCAACTATGACAGACAAATTGAGGAAAAAAAATCCAGAAAATCAGTGAATGACCTGCAGAGAGCTGGGACCAAAGTAACAAAGCCTACCATCAGTAACACACTACGCCGCCAGGGCCCTGCTTAAGCCAGTACATGTCCAGGCCCGTCTGAAGTTTGCTAGAGTGCATTTGGATGATCCAAAAGAGGATTGGGAGAATGTCATATGGTCAGATGAAACCAAAATAGAACTTTTTGGTAAAATCTCAACTCGTCGTGTTTGGAGGACAAAGAATGCTGAGTTGCATCCAAAGAACACCATACCTACTGTGAAGCATGGGGGTGGAAACATCATGCTTTGGGGCTGTTTTTCTGCAAAGGGACCAGGACTGACTGATCCGTGTAAAGGAAAGAATGAATTGGGCCATGTATCATGAGATTTTGAGTGAAAACCTCCTTCCATCAGCAAGGGCATTGAAGATGAAACGTGGCTGGGTCTTTCAGCATGACAATGATCCCAAACACACCGCCCGGGCAACGAAGGAGTGGCTTCGTAGAAGAAGCATTTCAAGGTCCTGGAGTGGCCTAGCCAGTCTCCAGATCTCAACCCCATAGAACATCTTTGGAGGGAGTTGAAAGTCTGTGTTGCCCAGCGACAGCCCCCAAAACATCACTGCTCTAGAGGAGATCTGCATGGAGGAATGGGCCAAAATACCAGCAACAGTGTGTGAAAAACCTTGTGAAGACTTACAGAAAACGTGTGACCTGTGTCATTGCCAACAAAGGGTATATAACAAAGTATTGAGAAACTTTTGTTATTGACCAAATACTTATTTTCCACCATAATTTGCAAATAAATTCATTAAAAATCCTACAATGTGATTTTCTGGATTTTTAAAAATCATTTTGTCTGTCATAGTTGACGTGTACCTATGATGAAAATTACAGGCCTCTCATCTTTTTAAGTGGGAGAACTTGCACAATTGGTGGCTGACTAAATACTTCCCCCCCCCACTTTGTGTGTACATATATATTTTATTTCTTTTTTGGATGTGTGTCTCTTTAGGTCTGCTATCTAAGCTGCTCCGGGCCTTGCCAGAAGAGAGGCTGTCTATATCTGAACTCAAGACCGATCCATGGTTCAGTCAGACCCTCACATCCTCATCCTCTCACAACAAACTACTGTGCTCCGACACACAACTACACAGGAACAACAGGTGGGTTATGTTACAACTATGTTATGGTGTTTGTCTAATGTTGCTAAGGGCGGCAGGTAACCTAGCGATTACAGTCACTGAACGGTTGCTAGTTCGAATCCCAGATCCGACAATGTACAATAACTACCGATGTGCCCTTGAGCAAGACAATTAACCCTCATTTCTCCAGGGGTGGCAGACCCTGGCCGTGACCCCACTCTCCGAGGGTGTCTCAGGGGGAGTTGGGAGCAGCGGATTAATGGTGTGTGTGTGTGTGTGTGTGTGTGTGTGTGTGTGTGTGTGTGTGTGTGTGTGTGTGCGCGTGTGTGTAGTGACAGGGTGCAGTTCTCCAGCTCCCAGCCAGACCCAGCGCTGGGTGTGTGTGTGTGGGAGGGAAGTGTTTGTGTCGGAGGGGCAGACCAGGTCAGCTTCTCTCAGCCGGCCAGACCAGACAACATGCTGCTGGGGAGTCAACTACTGGGCACACCTGGAGCCAGCCAGGTAACACACACACACCTGGAGCCAGCCAGGTAACACACACACACCTGGAGCCAGCCAGGTAACACACACACCTGGAGCCAGCCAGGTAACACACACACACCTGGAGCCAGCCAGGTAACACACACACACCTGGAGCCAGCCAGGTAACACACACACACCTGGAGCCAGCCAGGTAACACACACACACACCTGGAGCCAGCCAGGTAACACACACACACACCTGGAGCCAGCCAGGTAACACACACACACACCTGGAGCCAGCCAGGTAACACACACACACACCTGGAGCCAGCCAGGTAACACACACACACACCTGGAGCCAGCCAGGTAACACACACACACCTGGAGCCAGCCAGGTAACACACACACACCTGGAGCCAGCCAGGTAACACACACACACACACACACCTGGAGCCAGGTAACACACACACTGTATACACACACACACACACACACACACACACACACGCTGTATACACACACACATACACACACACACACCGAGTCAATGTGCAGGAGGCGATATACAGGAGGGACCGATATACAGGTGGTACCGGTACCGAGTCAATGTGCGGGAGGCTATATACAGGAGGTACCGGTACCGAGTCAATGTGCAGGAGGCTATATACAGGAGGGACCGGTACCGAGTCAATGTGCGGGAGGCTATATACAGGTGGTACCGGTACCGAGTCAATGTGCGGGAGGCTATATACAGGAGGTACCGGTACCGAGTCAATGTGCAGGAGGCTATATACAGGAGGGACCGGTACCGAGTCAATGTGCGGGAGGCTATATACAGGTGGTACCAGTACCGAGTCAATGTGCAGGAGGCTATATACAGGTGGTACCGGTACCGAGTCAATGTGCAGGGGTAAAGGTTGGTTGAGGTAACTGTTTGGCCTGGCCGTAGGAACCCCTGAGAGTCTGGGCTGCATCATGTTAGCTTCCCACTCACTGAATGCATACATGTAATGATATTTAACTCAAAAGATGCCCAACGATTGAACAGAGCAGTAGCTGAGTTTATCTGTCTGGATCAAGTGGCATTCTGGGACTTTGGCTAATACGCTTTTTTTTGCCTTGATATCGTTTTGGTATCGAGGATTGTGATGGTATTAAGTATCGTGATACTAAACCTTGTATCGCTATCGAAGGCAAAATTCTGGTATCGTGACACACACACACACACACACACCACACACCACACACACACACACACCACACACACACACGCGTAATAGCTGTATTCATAATGTAGAACTCACATGACAGTAAACTAACCATCTCTACCTACTGAGATACACAGGTCCACATTACAGTAAACTAACCATCTCTATCTACTGAGATACACAGGTCCACATGACAGTAAACTAACCATCTCTACCTACTGAGATACACAGGTCCACATTACAGTAAACTAACCATCTCTACCTACTGAGATACACAGGTCCACATTACAGTAAACTAACCATCTCTACCTACTGAGATACACAGGTCCACATTACAGTAAACTAACCATCTCTACCTACTGAGATACACAGGTCCACATTACAGTAAACTAACCATCTCTACCTACTGAGATACACAGGTCCACATTACAGTAAACTAACCATCTCTACCTACTGAGATACACAGGTCCACATTACAGTAAACTAACCATCTCTACCTACTGAGATACACAGGTCCACATTACAGTAAACTAACCATCTCTACCTACTGAGATACACAGGTCCACATTACAGTAAACTAACCATCTCTATCTACTGAGATACACAGGTCCACACTACAGTAAACTAACCATCTCTACCTACTGAGATACACAGGTCCACATTACAGTAAACTAACCATCTCTACCTACTGAGATACACAGGTCCACATGACAGTAAACTAACCATCTCACCTACTGAGATACACAGGTCCACATTACAGTAAACTAACCATCTCTACCTACTGAGATACACAGGTCCACATGACAGTAAACTAACCATCTCTACCTACTGAGATACACAGGTCCACACTACAGTAAACTAACCATCTCTACCTACTGAGATACACAGGTCCACATTACAGTAAACCAACCATCTCTATCTACTGAGATACACAGGTCCACATTACAGTAAACTAACCATCTCTACCTACTGAGATACACAGGTCCACATTACAGTAAACTAACCATCTCTACCTACTGAGATACACAGGTCCACATTACAGTAAACTAACCATCTCTACCTACTGAGATACACAGGTCCACATGACAGTAAACTAACCATCTCTATCTACTGAGATACACAGGTCCACATTACAGTAAACTAACCATCTCTACCTACTGAGATACACAGGTCCACATTACAGCAAACTAACCATCTCTACCTACTGAGATACACAGGTCCACATGACAGTAAACTAACCATCTCTACCTACTGAGATACACAGGTCCACATTACAGTAAACTAACCATCTCTACCTACTGAGATACACAGGTCCACATTACAGTAAACTAACCATCTCTATCTACTGAGATACACAGGTCCACATTACAGTAAACTAACCATCTCTATCTACTGAGATACACAGGTCCACATTACAGTAAACTAACCATCTCTACCTACTGAGATAACAGGTCCACATGACAGTAAACTAACCATCTCTACCTACTGAGATACACAGGTCCACATTACAGTAAACTAAACCATCTCTACCTACTGAGATACAGGTCCACACTACAGTAAACTAACCATCTCTACCTACTGAGATACACAGGTCCACATTACAGTAAACCAACCATCTCTACCTACTGAGATACACAGGTCCACATTACAGCAAACTAACCATCTCATCTACTGAGATACACAGGTCCACATTACAGTAAACTAACCATCTCTACCTACTGAGATACACAGGTCCACATTACAGTAAACTAACCATCTCTATCTACTGAGATACACAGGTCCACATTACAGTAAACTAACCATCTCTATCTACTGAGATACACAGGTCCACATGACAGTAAACTAACCATCTCTACCTACTGAGATACACAGGTCCACATTACAGTAAACCAACCATCTCTACCTACTGAGATACACAGGTCCACATTACAGTAAACTAACCATCTCTACCTACTGAGATACACAGGTCCACATTACAGTAAACTAACCATCTCTACCTACTGAGATACACAGGTCCACATTACAGTAAACTAACCATCTCTACCTACTGAGATACACAGGTCCACATTACAGTAAACTAACCATCTCTATCTACTGAGATACAGGTCCACATTACAGTAAACTAACCATCTCTACCTACTGAGATACACAGGTCCACATTACAGTAAACTAACCATCTCTACCTACTGAGATACACAGGTCCACATTACAGTAAACTAACCATCTCTATCTACTGAGATACACAGGTCCACATTACAGTAAACTAACCATCTCTATCTACTGAGATACACAGGTCACACATTACAGTAAACTAACCATCTCTACCTACTGAGATACAGGTCCACATGACAGTAAACTAACCATCTCTACCTACTGAGATACACAGGTCCACATTACAGTAAACTAACCATCTCTACCTACTGAGATACACAGGTCCACACTACAGTAAACTAACCATCTCTACCTACCGAGATACACAGGTCCACATTACAGTAAACTAACCATCTCTACCACTGAGATACACAGGTCCACATTACAGTAAACTAACCATCTCTACCTACTGAGATACACAGGTCCACATTACAGTAAACTAACCATCTCTATCTACTGAGATACACAGGTCCACATTACAGTAAACTAACCATCTCTACCTACTGAGATACACAGGTCCACATTACAGTAAACTAACCATCTCTATCTACTGAGATACACAGGTCCACATTACAGTAAACTAACCATCTCTATCTACTGAGATACACAGGTCCACACTACAGTAAACTAACCATCTCTACCTACTGAGATACACAGGTCCACATTACAGTAAACTAACCATCTCTACCTACTGAGATACACAGGTCCACATTACAGTAAACTAACCATCTCTACCTACTGAGATACACAGGTCCACATTACAGTAAAACTAACCATCTCTATCTACTGAGATACACAGGTCCACATTACAGTAAACTAACCATCTCTATCTACTGAGATAACAGGTCCACATTACAGTAAACTAACCATCTCTATCTACTGAGATACACAGGTCCACACTACAGTAAACTAACCATCTCTATCTACTGAGATACACAGGTCCACACTACAGTAAACTAACCATCTCTACCTACTGAGATACACAGGTCCACATTAGATGAAACATGAAACCATTTGTTTTTAAAGTGTTTTTATGTTCAGGTTTTATTGATGGTTGTGTCCTTGTAGACCCCGTGGCAGCGGCTGGTTCGGCGGATGACAAGGTTCTTTACGACTCTGGACTCTTCAGCTTCCTGCTCCGCTCTGAGAGACACCTGTATCGACCTGGGCCACACCTTCAAACACACCTGCACCAACCAGGTACACACTAAGACTGCTAACACCTGAGAACTGCTAACTTGCTAGCAAGAGCTTCAGGAGCGCACCGATGGCCTCCTCCTCCTCTGTTATCAGGGTAGTCCGGGGCTAAGGGTGGTCTCCTCCTCCTCTGTTATCAGGGTAGTCCGGGGCTAAGGGTGGTCTCCTCCTCCTCTGTTATCAGGGTAGTCCGGCTAAGGGTGGTCTCCTCTCCTCTGTTATCAGGGTAGTCCGAGCAAGGGGTGGTCTCCTCCTCTGTTATCAGGGTAGTCCGGGGCTAAGGGTGGTCTCCTCCTCTCTGTTATCAGGGTAGTCCGGGGCTAAGGGTGGTCTCCTCCTCCTCCTGTTATCAGGGTAGTCCAGGGCTAAGGGTGGTCTCCTCTCCTCTGTTATCAGGGTAGTCCAGGGCTAAGGGTGGTCTCCTCCTCCTCTGTTATCAGGTAGTCCGGGGCTAGTGGTGGTCTCCTCCTCCTCTGTTATCAGTGTAGTCCGGGGCTAAGGGTGGTCTCCTCCTCCTCTGTTATCAGGGTAGTCCGGGGCTAAGGGTGGTCTCCTCCTCCTCTGTTATCAGGGTAGTCCGGGTAAGGGGTGGTCTCCTCCTCCTCTGTTATCAGGGTAGTCCGGGGCTAAGGGTGGTCTAGTGGTTTTCCCTGTAGTAATGGTCTCCTCCTCCTCTGTTATCAGGGTAGTCCGGGGCTAAGGGTGGTCTAGTGGTTTTCCCTGTAGTAATGATGCCACCACCATGGTCACAAATCTGCGCATGCTTTTTTCTCTTGGGCAATCAAACAGTGGTACAGCGAAGCCTAATCAATATCTGACCTATTTTATTTTTGTATTAGTTTTTTAAATTATTATTATTATTATTAATTATAATTTTTTAGGCCCACTGGTGCTCCCAAATTAAAATTAGTTTGAAAAATATGCCACCATTTTGGTCTGTAGCTTTTTGTTTGCCCTGAAATGTGCCTGGGAGGCATCGCAAGCTCCAAATAGGGTTTATGAATCAGCAAACTACCCCTTGTGGCGAAAGTAAGAACTGCCATTGAACATGTATTTTCAATCGAATCAATCAAATGTATTCATGAAGCCCTTTTTACATCAGCAGATTTCACAAAGTGCTTATACAGAAACCCAACCTAAAACTCCAAACAACAAGCAATGCAGATGTAGAAGCACGATGGCAAGGAAAAACGCTCTAGAAAAATGTAAATAGTCCAGGTGGCCATTTGATTAATTGTTTAGAAGTCTTATGGCTTGGGGGTAGAAGCTGTTAAGGAGCCTTTTGGACCTAGACCTGGCGCCGTACCGCGGTGCCGTAAGGGGCAGTGAGAGAGAACAGTCTATGACTTGGGTGGCTGGATTCTTTGACAATTTTTGGGCCTTCCTCGACACCGCTCTGGTATAGAGGTCCTGGATAGCAGGAAGCTTTGGCCCCAGTGATGTACTGGGCCATACGCACTACTCCTCTATAGTGCCTCCGGTGGAGGCCGAGCAGTTGCCATACCAGGCGGTGATGCAACCGGTCAGGATGCTCTCGATGGTGCAGCTGTAGAACCTTTTGAGGATCTGAGGGCCCATGCCAAATCTTTTCAGTCTCCTGAGGGGGGAAAGGAGTTGTTGTGCCCTCTTCACGACTGTCTTGGTGTGTTTGGACCATGATAGTTTGTTGGTGATGTGGACACCAAGGACCTTGAAACTCTCGACCCGCTCCACTACAGCCCCGTCAATGAGAACGGGGGCGTGTTCGGCCCTCCTTGTCCTGTAGTCCACAATCATCTCCTTTGTCTTGCTCACGTTGAGGGAGAGGTTGTTTTCCTGGCACCACACTGCAAACACAGCAAAACTTAATGATGGTGTTGGAGTCGTGCTTGGCCACAGTCATGGGTGAACAGGGAGTACATGAGGGGACTAAGCACGCACCCCTGAGGGGCCCCCGTGTTGAGGATCAGCGTGGCAGATGTGTTGTTGCCTACCGTTACCACCTGGGGGCGGCCCGTCTGGAAGTCCAGGATCCAGTTGCAGAGGGAGGTGTTTACTCCCAGGGTCCTTAGCTTAGTGATGAGCGTTGTGGGCACTATGGTGTTGAACGCTGAGCTGTAGTCAATGAACACCATTCTCACACAGGTGTTCCTTTTGTCCAGGTGGGAAAGAGCAGTGTGGAGTGCGATTTGAGATTGCGTCATCTGTGGATCTGTTGGGGCGGTATGCGAATTGGAGTGGGTCCAGGGTTTCTGGGATGATGGTGTTAATGTGAGCCATGACCAGCCTTTCAAAGCACTTCATGGCTACCGATGTGAGTGCTATGGGGCGGTAGTCATTTCCGCAGGTTACCTTCACTTTCTTGGGCCCAAGGACTATGGTGGTCTGCTTGAAACATGTAGGTATTACAGACTCGGTCAGGGAGAGGTTGAAAATGTCAGTGAAGACTTGCAGATTTGTCCGCGCATGCTCTTGAGTACACGTCCTGGTAATCCGTCTGGCCCTGCGGCCTTGTGAATGTTGACCTGTTTAAAGGTCTTGCTCACATCGGCTACGGAGAGCGTGATCACACAGTCGTCCGGAACAGCTGTTGCTCTCATGCATGCTTCAGTGTTGCTTGCCTCGACGCGATCATAAAAGGCATTTAGCTTGTCTGGGGCAGTTCGTGTCTGGGTTTACTTTTGTAGTCTGTAATAGTTTTCAAGCCCTGCCACATCCCACGAGCGTCAGAGCTGGTGTAGTACGATTCAATCTTAGTCCTGTATTGACGCTCTGCCTGTTTGATGGTTCGTCTGAGGGCATAGCGGGATTTCTCTGGGTTAGAGTCTCGCTTCTTGAAAGCGGCAGCTCTAGCCTTTAGCTCAGTGTGGATGTTGCCTGTAATCCATGGTTTCTGGTTGGAATATGTACGTACGGTCACTGTGGGGACGACGTAGTCGATGCACTTATTGATGAAGCCAGTGACTGATGTGGTGTACTCCTCAATGCCATTGGATGAATCCCGGAACATATTCCAGTCTGTGCTAGCAAAACAGTCCTGTAGCTGAGCATCTGCGTCATCTGACCACTTCCGTATTGAGCGAGTCACTGGTACTTCCTGCTTTAGTTTTTGCTTGTAAACAGGAATCAGGAGGATAGATTTATGGTCAGTTTTGCCAAATGGAGGGCGAGGGAGAGCTTTGTATGCGTCTCTGTGTGTGGAGTAAAGGTGGTCTAGAGTTTTTTTTCTCTGGTTGCACAGATTTAACATGCTGGTAGAAATGAGGTAAAACTGACTTAAGTTTGCCTGCATTAAAGTCCCCGGCCACTAGGAGTGCTGCTTCTGGATGAACATTTTCTTGTTTGCTTATAGCCTTATACAGCTTGTTGAGTGCGGTCTTAGTGCCAGCATCGGTTTGTGGTGGTAAATAGACAGCTATGAAGAATATAGATGAAAACTCTCTTGGTAAATAGTGTGGTCTACAGCTTATCATGAGATACTCTACCTCAGGCGAGCAATACCTAGAGACTTCCTTAATATTAGACATTGCGCACCAGCTGTTATTGACAAATCAACCTCCTGAAGAAGCTATCCCTTTTCCATTCTTTCTGTGCCCGGGTTACAACTTTTGAACAGTTTTTTTTTCTCTTGGGCAATTAAACAGTGGTAGAGTGAAGCCTAATCAATATCAGACTGATTTCTTTCCTAGGCCCACTGATGCTCCCAAATTAAAATTCCAAGTCGCACAGCAAAATATTTAAACACATGGTGGCTAGGAAAAACTCTCTAGGAAGGCTGGAACCCAGGAAGAAACCTAAGGAGGAACCAGGCTCTGAGGGGTGGAGGAAGAAACCTAGAGAGGAACCAGGCTCTGAGGGGTGGAGGAAGAAACCTAGAGAGGAACCAGGCTCTGAGGGGTGACCAGTCCTCTAGTGGCTGTACTGGGTAGAGAGGAACCAGGCTCTGAGGGGTGGCCAGTCCCCTACTGGCTGTACTGGGTAGACCAGAGGAACCAGGGCTCTGAGGGGTGGCCAGGTCCCACTGGCTGTACTGGGTAGACCAGAGGAACCAGGCTCGAGGGGTGGCCAGTCCTCTACTGGCTGTTCTGGGTAGAGAGGAACCAGGCTCTGAGGGGTGGCCAGTCCTCTACTGGCTGTTCTGGGTAGAGAGTGAACCAGGCTCTGAGGGGTGGCCAGTCCTCTACTGGCTGTGCTGGGTAGAGAGGAACCAGGCTCTGAGGGGTGGCCAGTCCTCTACTGGCTGTACTGGGTAGAGAGGAACCAGGCTCTGAGGGGTGACCAGTCCTCTACTGGCTGTACTGGGTAGAGAGGAACCAGGCTCTGAGGGGTGGCCAGTCCTCTACTGGCTGTGCTGGGTAGAGAGGAACCAGGCTCTGAGGGGTGGCCAGTCCTCTTCTGGCTGTGCCGGGTGGAGATTATATGAGTACATGGCCATTTAACGCCAGATCGTTCTTCAAGATGTTCATAGATGACCAGCAGGGTGAAATAATAATCACAGTGGTTGTAGAGGGTGCAACAGGTCAGCACCACCGGAGTAAATGTCATTTGGCTTTTCATAGCCGAGCATTCAGAGGTTGAGACAGCAGGTGCGGTAGGGAGAGAGAGGGAGAGAGGGTCAAAACAGCCGATCCGGGGCAAGGTAGCACGTCTGGTGAACAGGTCAGGGTTCCATAGCCACAGGCAGAAGAGTTGAAACTGGAGCAGCAACACGACCAGGTGGACTGGGACGGGACAGCCAGGAGTCATCAGGTGGACTGGGGACAGCCAGGAGTCATCAGGTGGACTGGGGACGGGGACAGCCAGGAGTCATCAGGTAGACTGGGGACAGCCAGGAGTCATCAGGTGGACTGGGGACGGGACAGCCAGGAGTCATCAGGTGGACTGGGGACAGCCAGGAGTCATCAGGTGGACTGGGGACGGGACAGCCGAGTCATCAGGTGGACTGGGGACGGGGACAGCCAGGAGTCATCAGGTGGACTGGGGACGGGGACAGCCAGGAGTCATCAGGTGGACTGGGGACGGGGACAGCCAGGAGTCATCAGGTGGACTGGGGACAGCCAGGAGTCATCAGGTGGACTGGGGACGGGGACAGCCAGGAGTCATCAGGTGGACTGGGGACAGCCAGGAGTCATCAGGTGGACTGGGGACGGGGACAGCCAGGAGTCATCAGGTGGACTGGGGACAGCCAGGAGTCATCAGGTGGACTGGGGACGGGACAGCCAGGAGTCATCAGGTGGACTGGGGACGGGGACAGCCAGGAGTCATCAGGTGGACTGGGGACGGGGACAGCCAGGAGTCATCAGGCCAGGTAGTCCTGAGGCATGGTCCTAGGGCTCAGGTCCTCCAGGAGAGGGAGCATACTTAAGTTCACACAGGGTACCAGATAAGACAGGAGAATTACACCAGAGAGGACAGACTGACCCAAACCCCCCGGCACAGACTAATACAGCATAGATACTGGAGGCTGAGCCTGAAGTTTATTTCTTTCTCAGAGTAGCCGGAGAGTAGAGCATTGCGGTAGTCTAATCTAGAAGTGATTGAATGAGGACAAACCGTAAAGCCCTAGTTCATATCCCACCAGTTATATGACATGTTGGCCATATGGCCCCGCCCTAGTTCATATCCCACCAGTTAAATGACATGTTGGTCATATGGCCCCGCCCTAGTTCATATCCCACCAGTTATATGACATGTTGGTCATATGGCCCCGCCCTACTTCATATCCCACCAGTTATATGACATATTGGTCATATGGCCCCGCCTCTACTTACAATCCCACCAGTTATATGACATGTTGGTCATATGGCCCCGCCCTACTTCATATCCCACCAGTTATATGACATGTTGGCCATATGGCCCCGCCCTACTTCATATCCCACCAGTTATATGACATGTTGGCCATATGGCCCCGCCCTACTTCATATCCCACCAGTTATATGACATATTGGTCATATGGCCCCGCCCTACTTCATATCCCACCAGTTATATGACATATTGGTCATATGGCCCCGCCATATCCCACCAGTTCATATGACATGTTGGCCATATGGCCCCGCCCTAGTTCATATCCCACCAGTTATATGACATATTGGTCATATGGCCCCGCCCTACTTCATATCCCACCAGTTATATGACATGTTGGCCATATGGCCCCGCCCTAGTTCATATCCCACCAGTTATATGACATATTGGTCATATGGCCCCGCCCTACTTCATATCCCACCAGTTATATGACATGTTGGCCATATGGCCCCGCCCTACTTCATATCCCACCAGTTATATGACATGTTGGCCATATGGCCCCTCCCTAGTTCATATCCCACCAGTTATATGACATATTGGTCATATGGCCCGCCCTAGTTCATATCCCACCAGTTATATGACATATTGGCCATATGGCCCCGCTCCTAGTTCATATCCCACCAGTTATATGACATATTGGTCATATGGCCCCGCCCTAGTTCATATCCCACCAGTTTTATGACATATTGGTCATATGGCCCCGCCCTAGTTCATATCCCACCAGTTATATGACATGATGGCCATATGGCCCCGCCCTAGTTCATATCCCACCAGTTATATGACATGATGGCCATATGGCCCCGCCCTAGTTCATATCCCACCAGTTATATGACATATTGGTCATATGGCCCCGCCCTACTTCATATCCCATCTTATCTAACCAGCTGCACACTCCTCTGACCCCTGTTGCGTGTGTTTGTTTCCCAGGTAACGGTCAGTACTCTGGATAGACGGAACAATAAGTTGATATTTAAGGTTCATCTGATGGAGCTGGACCAGAGAGTTTTACTGGACTTCAGACTATCCAAGGTAGGGATGTGGACGTGTGTGTGTAATACAACTGGGACTGCTCAGTTGACTCTGACCATCTTGCAGTATCCTGCATCACCTTTCATGGATACTGATAGGCGGATGTGTTACAGGGCGATGGTCTGGAGTTTAAGCGTCTCTTCCTGAAGATCAAACAGAAGCTAAGTGACATCATCAGCACCCAGAAAATACCACTTCCTGTCACATGATCAGATGCCATCTACGCCACGGAACGCACACACCAGATGACATCAGACTGTGTGTGTGTGTGTGTGTGTGTGTGTGTGTGACTATCCTCATGGGAACCTGAAATCCCCAAAAGTCCCCTCAAGGACAGTAAAACAAGAAAAATCCTCCCTCGTGGGGACATTTCCCAGGTCCCCAGGAAGACAGACCATTTTAAGTTTAGGGAAAATAGGATTTTGAATGGAAATCCATTTTAGGTCCCCACAAGGATAGTAACACATGTGTTGTGTAGACGTAGTAGCAACTATAGCTGGGACCATCAACCGGAGATGATCCACACCGACCTTACCGATCACTTATCACAGGCATTCTGCTGATATGATTCATTATGATACGTAGCCTATACTAGAGAAATGAAATAAGTGTGATAATATGGGTGATTGTCAATGGGACAATTGATGACTACAACCATCACACTAGTAGTAGTAGTTTAAAGGATCATTTTTTAAATGGTGGTGCACAATGTTATAAACTTATCCATACTTTATCATTATCTCATCAATTCAAGGCAATTTATCTGGATATAGATGTCTGATTGTCTGTCTGTCTCTCTGATTGTCTGTCGGTCTGTCTGTGTGACTCTCTCTCGTGTTAGTGTGTGTTGTTTTGTGTGTTGGTGTGTAACTCTTATTGTGTATCAAATAAAATAAGTTGTGATAACAGCTGTACTTTATTTCAACCTGGAAACCAGAACAGACAGAGGGAGCCTAGGATGCGTTCACACCATCTCCTAAATTCGTAAATACCAGCATATGACTTGGAAAAATACATTTGCACGCCTTCCAACTGGTAATTACTAGTGGGAAATCTGTCTCAACTGGTAATTACTAGTGGGAAACTCGTCTCAACTGGTAATTACTAGTGGGAAACTCGTCTCAACTGGTAATTACTAGTGGGAAACTTGTCTGTCGTCTCTGAGCTTCACTTCTCCCACATGCTGAACTGACATCACATACTAAGGAAATTACCTTGATAACAGCATTTTCTGAAGTTAAATGCAACAGTAAAACATTATTTATGAAAAACGATCTATTGGTATAGTATTTGAACGCTATAATTTGTTTTGAGCATGATAGCTGTACTTTTAATACAAATTGTATTTTTCAGAGTTGGGTTATGAATGCAGCATTATCCAGTATGTATGGATGGGTGTGTTCTTCATCCTGTTGCCATGACGGTGATGGTGACGTTGACAGGTTCGTTGTCCTCAGTGGGGGAGAGAGGGAGACAGGGAGGCAGCCCCTAGGAGAGGACATGGACGGACCTAGAGAAGAGATTAATTTATCATCATAGAACTGATTGGATGTGTTAACATGTTAAAGATCCAGTATGTAACTTTTGGGTGACGTGACCAAAATCCACATAGAAATATGAGTTCTAGATCTATCGTCCTCACTGTAAGCAAGTCTAAGAAGCAGTAGATCTGTTCATATGCTTCCTTTTCTTAAATTTGGTTTTTGTACGTCAGCTTCAAACACAATATTGTTTTTGTTAATTGAAAATATATTTCACAGCGGTTTGGATATACAATGATATGCTTTGGATAAAAGCATCTGCTAAATGACTACAATGTAAATATTCCACACTTGTTTTGTCACAATCTGAAATTAGACAAACATTATAGAATTGTGGCAACCAATCACGGAGCGATTGCTACATATTACTCCTTTAATGACATGGGCCTGAGGGGGAGGTTATGTCTCATTGTGTTAATGAGATATTAGCGTACCTGGGCTAGGGAGGGAAATGTTCTGTGGCTCCTCCCTCTCCCTCAACTCCTCCCATCACCTCATCATCAGGGAAGTTGATGTTCTCCCTGGACTGGCTGTGCTGCCTACAAACACACATTATATACATATTATATACACAGAGTGTATGTGTAATATATATATATATATATATATATATATATATATATATATATATATATATATAGTACCAGTCAAAAGTTTGGACACCTACTCATTCAAGGGTTTTTCTTTGTTTTTACATCGTAGAATAATAGTAGAAGACATCAAACGATGAAGTCGGAAGTTTACATACACCTTAGCCAAATACATTTAAACTCAGTTTTTCACAATTCTGACATTTAATCCTAGTAAAAATTCCCTGTTTTAGGTCAAAGTTAGGATCACCACTTTATTTTAAGAATGTGAAATGTCAGAATAATAGTAGAGAGAATGATTTATTTCAGCTTTTATTTCCTTCATCACATTCCCAGTGGGTCAGAAGTTTACATACACTCAATTAGTATTTGGTAGCATTGCCTTTAAATTGTTTAACTTGGGTCAAACGTTTTGGGTAGCCCTTCCCAAGTTTCCCACAACAAGTTGGGTGAATTTTGGCCCATTCCTCCTGACAGAGCTGGTGTAATTGAGTCAGGTTTGCAGGCCTCCTTGCTCGCATACACGCTTTTTCAGTTCTGCCCACACATTTTCTCTAGGATTGAGGTCAGGGGCTTTGTGATGGCCACTCCAATACCTTGACTTTGTTGTCCTTAAGCCATTTTGCCCTTTGCTTAGAAGTATGCTTGGGGTCATTGTCCATTTGGAAGACCCATTTAGACCAAGCTTTAAATTCCTGACTGATGTCTTTGAGATGTTGCTTCAATATATCCACATACTTTTCCTTCTTCACGATGCCATCTATTTTTTCGGAGAAGTGCACCAGTCCTCCTGCAGCAAAGCACCATAGCATGATACGCCACCTGACGGTTGGGATGGTGTTCTTCGGTTGCAAGCCTCCCCTTTTTCCTCCAAACATAACGATGGTCATAGGCCAAACAGTTATATTTTTGTTTCATCAGACCAGAGGACATTTCTTCAAAAAGTACAATCTTTGTCCCCATGTGCAGTTCTGAAAACGAGTGGCTTTTTTTATGGAGGTTTTTGGAGCAGTGGTTTCCTTGCTGAGTGGCCTTTCAGGTTATGTCAATATAGGACTTGTTTTACGTGGATATAGATACTTTTGAACCTGTTTCCTCCAGCATCTTCACAAGGTCCTTTGCTGTTGTTCTGGGATTGATTTGCACCACAAAGTACAGTTAATCTCAAGGAGACAGAAAGCGCTCCTTCTGAGCGGATGACGGGCGGCGTGGTCCCATGGTGTTTATACTTACGTATTATTGTTTGACAGATGGAGACGTGGTACCTTCAGGCATTTGGAAATTGCTCCCAAGGATGAACCAGACTTGTGGAGGTCTACAATCTTCTTTCTGGGTCTTGCTGATTTCTTTTGATTTTCCCATGATGTCAAGCAAAGAGTTTGAAGGTAGGCCTTGAAATACATCCACAGAGTACACCTCCAATTGACTCAAATGATGTCAATTAGCCTATCAGAAGCTTCAAAGCCATGACATCATTTTTTGGCATTTTCCCAAGCTGTTTAAAGGTACAGTCAACTTAGTGTATTAAAGCTTCTGACCCACTGGAATTGTGATACAGTGAAATAATCCGTCTGTAAACAATTGTTGGAAAAATTACTTGTGTCATGCACAAAGTAGATGTTCTAACCACTTCCAAAACTATAGTTTGTTAACCAAGACATTTGTGGAGTGGTTGAAAAACAAGTTTTAATGACTCAACCTAAGTGTATGTAAACTTCCGACTTCAACTGGATGGAAGTCATGTAGTATCAGAAGTGTTAAACAAATCAAAATACATTTTATATTTGAGATTCTTCAGGGAGTGCAAAGCTGTCATCAAGGCAAAGGATGGCTATTTGAAGGAATCTCAAATATAAAATACATTTTGATTTGTTTAACACTTTTTGCGTTACTACATGATTCCATATGTGTTATCTCATAGTTTTGATGCTCTTCACTATTATTCTGGACTGTGTAAAAATATATATATATATATATATACACACACACAGTGCATTCGGGAAAGTATTCGAGACCCCTGACTTTTCTACATTTTGTTACGTTACAGCCTTATTAAAATTGATTAAATTATTTTTTCTCCTCTAAATCAACACACAATACCCCATAATGACAAAACATCCCCAGCATGATTCCACCACCATGCTTCACCGTAGGGATGGTGCCGGGTTTCCCTCCAGACGTGATGCTTGGCATTCAGGCCAAAGAGTTCAATCTTGGTTTCACTCAGATCAGAGAATCTTGTTTCCGTATGGTCTGAGAGTCTTTAGGTGCCTTTGGCAAACCCAAGTGGGCTGTCATGTGCCTTTTTACTGAGGAATGGCTTTCGCCTGGCCACTCTACCATGAGGGCCTGATTGGTGGAGTGCTGCCGAGATGGTTGTCCTTCTGGAAGTTTCTCCCCAGATCTGTGCCTCGACACAATCTGTCTCGTAGCTCTCACGGACAATTCCCGACTCAGTTTGGTTTTTGCTCTGACATGCGTGTCAACTGGGGACCTTATATAGACAGGTGTGTGCCCTTCCAAATCAGCCAATTAATTGAATTTAACACAAGTGGACTACAATCAAGTTGTAGAAACATCTCAAGGATGATCAATGGAAACAGGATGCACCTGAACTCAATTTCGAGTCTCATGGCAAAGGGTCAAAATGTGGAAAAAGGGAAAGGGTCTGAATGCACTGTATACACACATGTTTTATATGCAAATGATATATACTCACATTCCAAACAGCATGTCATGGAGTCCTATGTAGAGACAGGAGAGTTAAGGTCAGATATTAAACTGTTCAGCATGCTGGTTAGGGTCAGGGTCAGCATGCAGTTAGGGTCAGGGTTAGCATGTTAGTCAGGGTCAGGGTCTCATGCTAGTTAGGGTCAGGGTCAGCATGCTAGTTAGGGTCAGGGTCAGCATGCTAGTTAGGGTCAGGTTAGCATGCCTAGTTAGGGTCAGGTCAGCATGCTAGTTAGTCAGCAGCATGCTGAGTTAGGGTCAGGGTCATCATGCTAGTTAGGACCAGGGTCAGCATGTATAGATTAGGGTCAAGTCATCATGAGTTTGGGTCAGGTCAGCATTGCTAGTTAGGTCAGGGTCAGCATGCTAGTTAGGGTCGGGGTCAGCATGCTAGTTAGGCCCGATTAGCATGCTAGTTAGGGGTCATGTCAGCATGCGTTAGGGTCAGGGAGCATGCAGTTAGGGATATCATGCTAGTTAGGGTCAGGGTCAACTATGCTAGTTAGGGTCAGGGTCAGCATGTTGGTTAGGGGTAGAGGTCAGCATGCTAGTTAGGGTCAGGTCATCATGCTAGTTAGGGTCATCATGCTAGTTAGGGTCAGGTCATCATGCTAGTTAGGGTCAGGGTCAGTATGCTAGTTAGGAGTCAGATCAGCATGCTAGTTAGGTAGGGTCAGCATGCTAGTTAGGTCAGGTAAGCATGCTAGTTAGGGTCACGGTCAGCATGCTAGTTAAGGGTCATGGTCAGCATGCTGTTAGGGTCACGGGTCATCATATTAGTTAGTGTCAGGGTCATCATGCTAGTTAGGGTCAGGTCAGCATGCTAGTTAGGGTCACGGTCATCATGCTAGTTAGGGTCAGGGTCATCATGCTAGTTAGGGTCAGGTCAGCATGCTAGTTAGGTCCAGGTCATCATGCTAGTTAGGGCCAGGTCAGCATGTAGTTAGGGCCAGGGTCAGCATGCTAGTTAGGGTCACGGTCAGCATGCTAGTTAGGGGTCAGGGTCAGCATGCTAGTAGGTCAGGGTCATCATGCTAGTTAGGGTCAAGGTCAGCATGCTAGTTAGGGTCAGGTCGATGATGCTAGTTAGGGGTCAGGGTCAGCATGCTGGTTAGGGTCCAGGTCAGCATGCTAGTTAGGGTCAGGGTCATCATGCTAGTTAAGTAGAGTAGGGTCATCATGCTAGTTAGGGTCAGGGTCAGCATGCTAGTTAGGTCAGGGTCAGCATGCTAGTTAGGGTCAGGGTCAGCATGCTAGTTAGGTCAGGGTCAGCATGCTAGTTAGAAAGGGATGGTCAGCATGCTAGTTAGGGTCAGTCAGCATGCTAGTTAGGGTCACGGTCATCATATTAGTTAGTGTCAGGGTCATCATGCGCAAATAGTTAGGGTCAGGGTCAGCAGCAGTTAGGTCAGGGGTCATCATGCTAGTTAGGGAAGGTCATCATGCTAGTTAGGGTCAGGTCAGCATGCAGTTGGTCAGGGTCATCATGCTGTTAGGCCGGATGTAACGGAGGTCAGGGTTAGCAGTTAGTTAGGTCACGGTCAGCAGCCAGTTAGGGTTAGGGTCAGGATGCAGTTAGGTCAGGGTCATCATGCTAGTTGGGTCAAGGTCAGCATGTTAGTTAGGGCAGGTTAGCATGCTAGTTAGGGGTAAGTCATCATGCTAGTTAGTGTCAGGGTCATCAGCTAGTTAGGTTAGTCATCATGTTAGTTGGTCAGGGTCAGCATGATAGTTAGGGATCATGTTAGTTAGATCATCATGTTAGTCAGGGTTATCTGCAGTCAGGGTAACATGTTAGTAGGTCATCATGAGTAGGTAGGTCATCATGTTAGTCAGGGATATGTAGTTAGTGTCATCAGAGAAGTAGAGTTGACATTAACTGGATGGTTAGGGGTTAGAGTTGACATTAACTGGATGGTTAGGGTTAGAGTTGACATTAACTGGATGGTTAGGGTTAGAGTTGACATTAACTGGATGGTTAGGGTTAGAGTTGACATTAACTGGATGGTTAGGGTTAGAGTTTCCTGGGGTCCTGCATCATTAAGGCAGTTATATACAATAACGTGTACGTGTGTGTATAGTGCGTATGTTATCGTGTGTCTATGTGTGTGTCTCTTCACAGTCCCCGCTGTTCCATAAGGTGTATTTTTACCTGTTTTTTAAATCTGATTCTACTGCTTATATCAGTTACCTGATGTGGAATAGAGTTCCATGTAGTCATGGCTCTATGTAGTACTGTAAAGTACAAAGCTTGTCTTTCATAATTTGGTCAGATGTACTTGGATGTGTAGTGTCAGCGTTTGTTGCTGGCATGTCAATCCTAAATTTGCTAATCTTGCCTATGAAAAAATCATTAAAGTACTTTGCAATATCAGTGGGTTTTATGATGAATTAGCCATCTGATTCAATGAATGATGGAGCTGAGTTTGTGTATAGTGTTTGTGTGTGTAGGTGTGTGTATGTAGTTTGTAGTGTGTGTGTGTGTGTGTAGGTGTGTGTGTAGGTGTGTGTGTGTAGGTGTGTGTGTAGGTGTGTGTACGTACGGGGGTTGTTGTTGCGGTTGCGGATGATGTACATGAACAGCAGAACGGTTGCTATGGCAGCGATGAGCATCCCTCCAATGGCTGCTCCAATCACAGCAGGGTACGCACTGAAGGGAGGGTCCGCTGCAAAATACACACATTTTACACACACACACACACACACACATTTTACACACACACACACACACACACACACACACACACACACACACACACACACACACACACACACACACACACACACACACACACACACACACACACAGTCAGAATTGTATTCCCTCTCCCATTTACAGAGAGCTTGCCATTTACAGGTAATTTCCAATTGAGCCGACATTGCAACTTTTACGTTAATGGATCTCTGCAAACATTGTGGAAAATGCCTTTAAAATGTGCATAGTTAGCTGCATAGTGACCTACACAATAGCACAGCTTGGATTGGATCCCGGCCTTTGCTAGCTAGCTATGTTTTGTGACAAAATGTGGGATATATCGTTAACATTGGGTTGTGGTGCACGATGTCCATACAGAACATACAAACTACCTGGCTAATGTCGGCTAGCACGTTAGTGAATCAGTGATGCTTTGATAACATGAACATTCAGAACTAATCTCTAACAGAATAGACAGAGCTAACGGGTTCAGAACTAATATCTAACAGAATAGACAGAGCTAACGGGTTCAGAACTAATATCTAACAGAATAGACATAGCTAACGGGTTCAGAACTAATATCTAACAGAATAGACAGCGCTAACGGGTTCAGAACTAATATCTAACAGAATAGACATAGCTAACGTGTTCAGAACTCATCTCTATCAGAAGTTTAATTTTTGTCTTTATAAAGACAAAAATTATACTATCACTCCTTGAGATATCAGGAGTCCTCTAGCTGTAGAATGCAGCTCTGTCTATTCTGTTAGATATTAGTTCTGAACCTATTAATCAATTTTCAATTTTATTTTATATAGCCCTTCTTACATCAGCTAATATCTCGAAGTGCTGTACAGAAACCCAGCCTAAAACCCCAAACAGCTAGTAATGCAGGTGTAGAAGCACGTTTAGCTTTGTCTATTCTGTTAGATATTCATTCTGAACCCGTTAGCTATGTCTATTCTGTTAGATATTATTTCTGAACCCGTTAGCTATGTCTATTCTGTTAGATATTAGTTCTGAACCCGTTAGCTATGTCTATTCTGTTAGATATTAGTTCTGAACCCGTTAGCTATGTCTATTCTGTTAGATATTAGTTCTGAACCCGTTATCTATATCTATTCTGTCAGATTAGTTCTGAACCTGTTAACTTTATCTAGTCCTGTCTTTTTCCTATCTAGGAACATCTACTTGAAGTGCTGCCTGTCTTCCCAGTAACCTACTTAGCTGCTATTAACTTGCAGATGATTGTTGACACATCAACCAGGATGAAGTGGCATGGAAATTTGTGACTTGTTGTTATTTTGGTAATCAGTTTCTGTATTGGAGGGGGAATGGTTTCTCCTTTCCTAGGCAATTAGTACTGGGAGGTGTGTCCTTCTCCTCTCCTATTAGTACTGGGAGGTGTGTCCTTCTCCTCTCCTATTAGTACTGGGAGGTGTGTCCTTCTCCTCTCCTATTAGTACTGGGAGGTGTGTCCTTCTCCTCTCCTATTAGTACTGGGAGGTGTGTCCATCTCCTCTCCTATTAGTACTGGGAGGTGTGTCCTTCTCCTCTCCTATTAGCTGGGGTGTCCTTCTCCTCTCCTATTAGTACTGGGAGTGTGTCCTTCTCCTCTCCTATTAGTACTGGGAGGTGTGTCCTTCTCTCTCCTATTAGTACTGGGAGGTGTGTGCTTCTCCTCTCCTATTAGTACTGGGAGGTGTGTCCTTCTCCTCTCCTATTAGTACTGGGAGGTGTGTCCTTCTCCTCTCCTATTAGTACTGGGAGGTGTGTCCTTCTCCTCTCCTATTAGTACTGGGAGGTGTGTCCTTCTCTCCTCTCCTATTAGTACTGGGAGGTGTGTCCTTCTCTCTCCTATTAGTACTGGGAGGTGTGTCCTCTCTCCTCTCCTATTAGTACTGGGAGGTGTGTCCTTCTCTCTCCTATTAGTACTGGGAGGTGTGTCCTTCTCCTCTCCATTAGTACTGGGAGGTGTGTCCTTCTCCTCTCCTATTAGTACTGGGAGGTGTGTCCTTCTCCTCTCTCCTATTAGTACTGGGAGGTGTGTCCTTCTCCTCTCCTATTAGTACTGGGAGGTGTGTCCTTCTCCTCTCCTATTAGTACTGGGAGGTGTGTCCTTCTCCTCTCCTATTAGTACTGGGAGGTGTGTCCTTCTCCTCTCCCTATTAGTACTGGGAGGTGTGTCCTTCTCCTCTCCTATTAGTACTGGGAGGTGTGTCCTTCTCCTCTCCTATTAGTACTGGGAGGTGTGTCCTTCTCCTCTCCTATTAGTACTGGGAGGTGTGTCCTTCTCCTCTCCTATTAGTACTGGGAGGTGTGTCCTTCTCTCTCCTATTAGTACTGGGAGGTGTGTCCTTCTCCTCTCCTATTAGTACTGGGAGGTGTGTCCTTCTCCTCTCCTATTAGTACTGGGAGGTGTGTCCTTCTCCTCTCCCATTAGTACTGGGAGGTGTGTCCTTCTCCTCTCCTATTAGTACTGGGAGGTGTGTCCTTCTCCTCTCCTATTAGTACTGGGAGGTGTGTCCTTCTCCTCTCCTATTAGTACTGGGAGGTGTGTCCTTCTCCTCTCCCTATTAGTACTGGGAGGTGTGTCCTTCTCCTCTCCCCCATTAGTACTGGGAGGTGTGTCCCTTCTCCTCTCCTATTAGTACTGGGAGGTGTGTCCTTCTCCTCTCTATTAGTTGGGAGGTGTGTCCTTCTCCTCTCCTATTAGTACTGGGAGGTGTGTCCTTCTCCTCTCCTATTAGTACTGGGAGGTGTGTCCTTCTCCTCTCCTATTAGTACTGGGAGGTGTGTCCTTTCTCCTCTCCTATTAGTACTGGGAGGTGTGTCCTTCTCCTCTCCTATTAGTACTGGGAGGTGTGTCCTTCTCCTCTCCTATTAGTACTGGGAGGTGTGTCCTTCTCCTCTCCTATTAGTACTGGGAGGTGTGTCCTTCTCCTCTCCCATTAGTACTGGGAGGTGTGTCCTTCTCCTCTCCCATTAGTACTGGGAGGTGTGTCCTTCTCCTCTCCTATTAGTACTGGGAGGTGTGTCCTTCTCCTCTCCTATTAGTACTGGGAGGTGTGTCCTTCTCCTCTCCTATTAGTACTGGGAGGTGTGTCCTTCTCCTCTCCCATTAGTACTGGGAGGTGTGTCCTTCTCCTCTCCTATTAGTACTGGGAGGTGTGTCCTTCTCCTCTCCTATTAGTACTGGGAGGTGTGTCCTTCTCCTCTCCTATTAGTACTGGGAGGTGTGTCCTTCTCCTCTCCTATTAGTACTGGGAGGTGTGTCCTTCTCCTCTCCTATTAGTACTGGGAGGTGTGTCCTTCTCCTCTCCTATTAGTACTGGGAGGTGTGTCCTTCTCCTCTCCTATTAGTACTGGGAGGTGTGTCCTTCTCCTCTCCTATTAGTACTGGGAGGTGTGTCCTTCTCCTCTCCTATTAGTACTGGGAGGTGTGTCCTTCTCCTCTCCTATTAGTACTGGGAGGTGTGTCCTTCTCCTCTCCTCTCCTATTAGTACTGGGAGGTGTGTCCTTCTCCTCTCCTATTAGTACTGGGAGGTGTGTCCTTCTCCTCTCCTATTAGTACTGGGAGGTGTGTCCTTCTCCTCTCCTATTAGTACTGGGAGGTGTGTCCTTCTCCTCTCCTATTAGTACTGGGAGGTGTGTCCTTCTCCTCTCCTATTAGTACTGGGAGGTGTGTCCTTCTCCTCTCCCTCCTATTAGTACTGGGAGGTGTGTCCTTCTCCTCTCCTATTAGTACTGGGAGGTGTGTCCTTCTCCTCTCCTATTAGTACTGGGAGGTGTGTCCTTCTCCTCTCCTATTAGTACTGGGAGGTGTGTCCTTCTCCTCTCCCATTAGTACTGGGAGGTGTGTCCTTCTCCTCTCCCATTAGTACTGGGAGGTGTGTCCTTCTCCTCTCCTATTAGTACTGGGAGGTGTGTCCTTCTCCTCTCCTATTAGTACTGGGAGGTGTGTGCTTCTCCTCTCCTATTAGTACTGGGAGGTGTGTCCTTCTCCTCTCCTATTAGTACTGGGAGGTGTGTCCTTCTCCTCTCCCATTAGTACTGGGAGGTGTGTCCTTCTCCTCTCCTATTAGTACTGGGAGGTGTGTCCTTCTCCTCTCCTATTAGTACTGGGAGGTGTGTCCTTCTCCTCTCCTATTAGTACTGGGAGGGTGTGTCCTTCTCCTCTCCTATTAGTACTGGGAGGTGTGTCCTTCTCCTCTCCTATTAGTACTGGGAGGTGTGTCCTTCTCCTCTCCTATTAGTACTGGGAGGTGTGTCCTTCTCCTCTCCTATTAGTACTGGGAGGTGTGTCCTTCTCCTCTCCTATTAGTACTGGGAGGTGTGTCCTTCTCCTCTCCTATTAGTACTGGGAGGTGTGTCCTTCTCCTCTCCCATTAGTACTGGGAGGTGTGTCCTTCTCCTCTCCTATTAGTACTGGGAGGTGTGTCCTTCTCCTCTCCTATTAGTACTGGGAGGTGTGTCCTTCTCCTCTCCTATTAGTACTGGGAGGTGTGTCCTTCTCTCTCCTATTAGTACTGGGAGGTGTGTCCTTCTCCTCTCCTATTAGTACTGGGAGGTGTGTCCTTCTCCTCTCCTATTAGTACTGGGAGGTGTGTCCTTCCCTCTCCTATTAGTACTGGGAGGTGTGTCCTTCTCCTCTCCTATTAGTACTGGGAGGTGTGTCCTTCTCCTCTCCTATTAGTACTGGGAGGTGTGTCCTTCTCCTCTCCTATTAGTACTGGGAGGTGTGTCCTTCTCTCCTATTAGTACTGGGAGGTGTGTCCTTCTCCTCTCCTATTAGTACTGGGAGGTGTGTCCTTCTCCTCTCCTATTAGTACTGGGAGGTGTGTCCTTCTCCTCTCCTATTAGTACTGGGAGGTGTGTCCTTCTCTCCTCTCCTATTAGTACTGGGAGGTGTGTCCTTCTCCTCTCCTATTAGTACTGGGAGGTGTGTCCTTCTCCTCTCCTCTCCTATTAGTACTGGGAGGTGTGTCCTTCTCCTCTCCTATTAGTACTGGGAGGTGTGTCCTTCTCCTCTCCTATTAGTACTGGGAGGTGTGTCCTTCTCCTCTCCTATTAGTACTGGGAGGTGTGTCCTTCTCCTCTCCTATTAGTACTGGGAGGTGTGTCCTTCTCCTCTCCTATTAGTACTGGGAGGTGTGTCCTTCTCCTCTCCTATTAGTACTGGGAGGTGTGTCCTTCTCCTCTCCTATTAGTACTGGGAGGTGTGTCCTTCTCCTCTCCTATTAGTACTGGGAGGTGTGTCCTTCTCCTCTCCTATTAGTACTGGGAGGTGTGGCTCTCCTTCTCTCCTCTCCTATTAGTACTGGGAGGTGTGTCCTTCTCCTCTCCTATTAGTACTGGGAGGTGTGTCCTTCTCTCTCCTATTAGTACTGGGAGGTGTGTCCTTCTCCTCTCCTATTAGTACTGGGAGGTGTGTCCTTCTCTCTCCTATTAGTACTGGGAGGTGTGTCCTTCTCCTCTCCTATTAGTACTGGGAGGTGTGTCCTTCTCCTCTCCTATTAGTACTGGGAGGTGTGTCCTTCTCCTCTCCTATTAGTACTGGGAGGTGTGTCCTTCTCCTCTCCTATTAGTACTGGGAGGTGTGTCCTTCTCCTCTCCTATTAGTACTGGGAGGTGTGTCCTTCTCCTCTCCTATTAGTACTGGGAGGTGTGTCCTTCTCCTCTCCTATTAGTACTGGGAGGTGTGTCCTTCTCCTTCCTCTCCTATTAGTACTGGGAGGTGTGTCCTTCTCCTCTCCTATTAGTACTGGGAGGTGTGTCCTTCTCCTCTCCTATTAGTACTGGGAGGTGTGTCCTTCTCCTCTCCTATTAGTACTGGGAGGTGTGTCCTTCTCCTCTCCTATTAGTACTGGGAGGTGTGTCCTTCTCCTCTCCTATTAGTACTGGGAGGTGTGTCCTTCTCCTCTCCTATTAGTACTGGGAGGTGTGTCCTTCTCCTCCCTATTAGTACTGGGAGGTGTGTCCTTCTCCTCTCCTATTAGTACTGGGAGGTGTGTCCTTCTCCTCTCCTATTAGTACTGGGAGGTGTGTCCTTCTCCTCTCCTATTAGTACTGGGAGGTGTGTCCTTCTCCTCTCCCTATTAGTACTGGGAGGTGTGTCCTTCTCCTCTCCTATTAGTACTGGGAGGTGTGTCCTTCTCCTCTCCTATTAGTACTGGGAGGTGTGTCCTTCTCCTCTCCTATTAGTACTGGGAGGTGTGTCCTTCTCTCCTCTCCTATTAGTACTGGGAGGTGTGTCCTTCTCCTCTCCTATTAGTACTGGGAGGTGTGTCCTTCTCCTCTCCTATTAGTACTGGGAGGTGTGTCCTTCTCCTCTCCTATTAGTACTGGGAGGTGTGTCCTTCTCCTCTCCTATTAGTACTGGGAGGTGTGTCCTTCTCCTCTCCTATTAGTACTGGGAGGTGTGTCCTTCTCTCCTCTCCTATTAGTACTGGGAGGTGTGTCCTTCTCCTCTCCTATTAGTACTGGGAGGTGTGTCCTTCTCCTCTCCTATTAGTACTGGGAGGTGTGTCCTTCTCCTCTCCTATTAGTACTGGGAGGTGTGTCCTTCTCCTCTCCTATTAGTACTGGGAGGTGTGTCCTTCTCCTCTCCTATTAGTACTGGGAGGTGTGTCCTTCTCCTCTCCTATTAGTACTGGGAGGTGTGTCCTTCTCCTCTCCTATTAGTACTGGGAGGTGTGTCCTTCTCCTCTCCTATTAGTACTGGGAGGTGTGTCCTTCTCCTCTCCTATTAGTACTGGGAGGTGTGTCCTTCTCCTCTCCTATTAGTACTGGGAGGTGTGTCCTTCTCCTCTCCTATTAGTACTGGGAGGTGTGTCCTTCTCCTCTCCTATTAGTACTGGGAGGTGTGTCCTTCTCCTCTCCTATTAGTACTGGGAGGTGTGTCCTTCTCCTCTCCTATTAGTACTGGGAGGTGTGTCCTTCTCCTCTCCTATTAGTACTGGGAGGTGTGTCCTTCTCTCCTCTCCTATTAGTACTGGGAGGTGTGTCCTTCTCCTCTCCTATTAGTACTGGGAGGTGTGTCCTTCTCCTCTCCTATTAGTACTGGGAGGTGTGTCCTTCTCCTCTCCTATTAGTACTGGGAGGTGTGTCCTTCTCCTCTCCTATTAGTACTGGGAGGTGTGTCCTTCTCCTCTCCTATTAGTACTGGGAGGTGTGTCCTTCTCCTCTCCTATTAGTACTGGGAGGTGTGTCCTTCTCCTCTCCTATTAGTACTGGGAGGTGTGTCCTTCTCCTCTCCTATTAGTACTGGGAGGTGTGTCCTTCTCCTCTCCTATTAGTACTGGGAGGTGTGTCCTTCTCCTCTCCTATTAGTACTGGGAGGTGTGTCCTTCTCCTCTCCTATTAGTACTGGGAGGTGTGTCCTTCTCCTCTCCTATTAGTACTGGGAGGTGTGTCCTTCTCCTCTCCTATTAGTACTGGGAGGTGTGTCCTTCTCCTCTCCTATTAGTACTGGGAGGTGTGTCCTTCTCCTCTCCTATTAGTACTGGGAGGTGTGTCCTTCTCCTCTCCTATTAGTACTGGGAGGTGTGTCCTTCTCCTCTCCTATTAGTACTGGGAGGTGTGTCCTTCTCCTCTCCTATTAGTACTGGGAGGTGTGTCCTTCTCCTCTCCCTATTAGTACTGGGAGGTGTGTCCTTCTCCTCTCCTATTAGTACTGGGAGGTGTGTCCTTCTCCTCTCCTATTAGTACTGGGAGGTGTGTCCTTCTCCTCTCCTATTAGTACTGGGAGGTGTGTCCTTCTCCTCTCCTATTAGTACTGGGAGGTGTGTCCTTCTCTCTCTCTCCTATTAGTACTGGGAGGTGTGTCCTTCTCCTCTCCTATTAGTACTGGGAGGTGTAGTCCTTCTCCTCTCCTATTAGTACTGGGAGGTGTGTCCTTCTCCTCTCCTATTAGTACTGGGAGGTGTGTCCTTCTCCTCTCCTATTAGTACTGGGAGGTGTGTCCTTCTCCTCTCCTATTAGTACTGGGAGGTGTGTCTCTCCTCTCCTATTAGTACTGGGAGGTGTGTCCTTCTCCTCTCCTATTAGTACTGGGAGGTGTGTCCTTCTCTCTCCTATTAGTACTGGGAGGTGTGTCCTTCTCCTCTCCTATTAGTACTGGGAGGTGTGTCCTTCTCCTCTCCTATTAGTACTGGGAGGTGTGTCCTTCTCCTCTCCTATTAGTACTGGGAGGTGTGTCCTTCTCCTCTCCTATTAGTACTGGGAGGTGTGTCCTTCTCCTCTCCTATTAGTACTGGGAGGTGTGTCCTTCTCCTCTCCTATTAGTACTGGGAGGTGTGTCCTTCTCCTCTCCTATTAGTACTGGGAGGTGTGTCCTTCTCCTCTCCTATTAGTACTGGGAGGTGTGTCCTTCTCCTCTCCTATTAGTACTGGGAGGTGTGTCCTTCTCCTCTCCTATTAGTACTGGGAGGTGTGTCCTTCTCCTCTCCTATTAGTACTGGGAGGTTTGTCCTCTCCTCTCCTCTCCTATTAGTACTGGGAGGTGTGTCCTTCTCCTCTCCTATTAGTACTGGGAGGTGTGTCCTTCTCCTCTCCTATTAGTACTGGGAGGTGTGTCCTTCTCCTCTCCTATTAGTACTGGGAGGTGTGTCCTCTCTCCTCTCCTATTAGTACTGGGAGGTGTGTCCTTCTCCTCTCCTATTAGTACTGGGAGGTGTGTCCTTCTCCTCTCCTATTAGTACTGGGAGGTGTGTCCTTCTCCTCTCCTATTAGTACTGGGAGGTGTGTCCTTCTCCTCTCCTATTAGTACTGGGAGGTGTGTCCTTCTCCTCTCCTATTAGTACTGGGAGGTGTGTCCTTCTCCTCTCCTATTAGTACTGGGAGGTGTGTCCTTCTCCTCTCCTATTAGTACTGGGAGGTGTGTCCTTCTCCTCTCCTATTAGTACTGGGAGGTGTGTCCTTCTCCTCTCCTATTAGTACTGGGAGGTGTGTCCTTCTCCTCTCCTATTAGTACTGGGAGGTGTGTCCTTCTCCTCTCCTATTAGTACTGGGAGGTGTGTCCTCTCTCTCCTCTCCTATTAGTACTGGGAGGTGTGTCCTTCTCCTCTCCTATTAGTACTGGGAGGTGTGTCCTTCTCCTCTCCTATTAGTACTGGGAGGTGTGTCCTTCTCCTCTCCTATTAGTACTGGGAGGTGTGTCCTCTCTCCTCTCCTATTAGTACTGGGAGGTGTGTCCTTCTCCTCTCCTATTAGTACTGGGAGGTGTGTCCTTCTCCTCTCCTATTAGTACTGGGAGGTGTGTCCTTCTCCTCTCCTATTAGTACTGGGAGGTGTGTCCTTCTCCTCTCCTATTAGTACTGGGAGGTGTGTCCTTCTCCTCTCCCTATTAGTACTGGGAGGTGTGTCCTTCTCCTCTCCTATTAGTACTGGGAGGTGTGTCCTTCTCCTCTCCTATTAGTACTGGGAGGTGTGTCCTTCTCCTCTCCTATTAGTACTGGGAGGTGTGTCCTTCTCCTCTCCTATTAGTACTGGGAGGTGTGTCCTTCTCCTCTCCTATTAGTACTGGGAGGTGTGTCCTTCTCCTCTCCTATTAGTACTGGGAGGTGTGTCCTTCTCCTCTCCTATTAGTACTGGGAGGTGTGTCCTTCTCCTCTCCTATTAGTACTGGGAGGTGTGTCCTTCTCCTCTCCTATTAGTACTGGGAGGTGTGTCCCTCTCTCCTCTCCTATTAGTACTGGGAGGTGTGTCCTTCTCCCTCTCCTATTAGTACTGGGAGGTGTGTCCTTCTCCTCTCCTATTAGTACTGGGAGGTGTGTCCTTCTCTCTCCTATTAGTACTGGGAGGTGTGTCCTTCTCCTCTCCTATTAGTACTGGGAGGTGTGTCCTTCTCCTCTCCTATTAGTACTGGGAGGTGTGTCCTTCTCCTCTCCTATTAGTACTGGGAGGTGTGTCCTCTCTCCTCTCCTATTAGTACTGGGAGGTGTGTCCTTCTCCTCTCCTATTAGTACTGGGAGGTGTGTCCTTCTCCTCTCCTATTAGTACTGGGAGGTGTGTCCTTCTCCTCTCCTATTAGTACTGGGAGGTGTGTCCTTCTCCTCTCCTATTAGTACTGGGAGGTGTGTCCTTCTCCTCTCCTATTAGTACTGGGAGGTGTGTCCTTCTCCTCTCCTATTAGTACTGGGAGGTGTGTCCTTCTCCTCTCCTATTAGTACTGGGAGGTGTGTCCTTCTCCTCTCCCTATTAGTACTGGGAGGTGTGTCCTTCTCCTCTCCTATTAGTACTGGGAGGTGTGTCCTTCTCCTCTCCTATTAGTACTGGGAGGTGTGTCCTTCTCCTCTCCTATTAGTACTGGGAGGTGTGTCCTTCTCCTCTCCTATTAGTACTGGGAGGTGTGTGCTTCTCCTCTCCTATTAGTACTGGGAGGTGTGTCCTTCTCCTCTCCTATTAGTACTGGGAGGTGTGTCCTTCTCCTCTCCTATTAGTACTGGGAGGTGTGTCCTTCTCCTCTCCTATTAGTACTGGGAGGTGTGTCCTTCTCCTCTCCCTATTAGTACTGGGAGGTGTGTCCTTCTCCTCTCCTATTAGTACTGGGAGGTGTGTCCTTCTCCTCTCCTATTAGTACTGGGAGGTGTGTCCTTCTCCTCTCCTATTAGTACTGGGAGGTGTGTCCTTCTCCTCTCCTATTAGTACTGGGAGGTGTGTCCTTCTCCTCTCCTATTAGTACTGGGAGGTGTGTCCTTCTCCTCTCCTATTAGTACTGGGAGGTGTGTCCTTCTCCTCTCCTATTAGTACTGGGAGGTGTGTCCTCTCTCTCCTATTAGTACTGGGAGGTGTGTCCTTCTCTCCTCTCCTATTAGTACTGGGAGGTGTGTCCTTCTCCTCTCCTATTAGTACTGGGAGGTGTGTCCTTTCTCTCTCCTATTAGTACTGGGAGGTGTGTCCTTCTCCTCTCCTATTAGTACTGGGAGGTGTGTCCTTCTCCTCTCCTATTAGTACTGGGAGGTGTGTCCTTCTCCTCTCCTATTAGTACTGGGAGGTGTGTCCTTCTCCTCCCTATTAGTACTGGGAGGTAGTGTCCTTCTCCTCTCCTATTAGTACTGGGAGGTGTGTGCTTCTCCTCTCCTATTAGTACTGGGAGGTGTGTCCTTCTCCTCTCCCATTAGTACTGGGAGGTGTGTCCTTCTCCTCTCCCATTAGTACTGGGAGGTGTGTCCTTCTCCTCTCCTATTAGTACTGGGAGGTGTGTCCTTCTCCTCTCCTATTAGTACTGGGAGGTGTGTCCTTCTCCTCTCCTATTAGTACTGGGAGGTGTGTCCTTCTCCTCTCCTATTAGTACTGGGAGGTGTGTCCTTCTCCTCTCCTATTAGTACTGGGAGGTGTGTCCTTCTCCTCTCCTATTAGTACTGGGAGGTGTGTCCTTCTCCTCTCCTATTAGTACTGGGAGGTGTGTCCTTCTCTCTCTCCTATTAGTACTGGGAGGTGTGTCCTTCTCCTCTCCCTATTAGTACTGGGAGGTGTGTCCTTCTCTCTCTCCTATTAGTACTGGGAGGTGTGTCCTTCTCTCTCCTATTAGTACTGGGAGGTGTGTCCTTCTCCTCTCCTATTAGTACTGGGAGGTGTGTCCTTCTCCTCTCCTATTAGTACTGGGAGGTGTGTCCTTCTCCTCTCCTATTAGTACTGGGAGGTGTGTCCTTCTCCTCTCCTCTCCTATTAGTACTGGGAGGTGTGTCCTTCTCCTCTCCTATTAGTACTGGGAGGTGTGTCCTTCTCCTCTCCTATTAGTACTGGGAGGTGTGTCCTTCTCCTCTCCTCTCCTATTAGTACTGGGAGGTGGCCTTCTCCTCTCCTATTAGTACTGGGAGGTGTGTCCTTCTCCTCTCCTATTAGTACTGGGAGGTGTGTGCTTCTCCTCTCCTATTAGTACTGGGAGGTGTGTCCTTCTCCTCTCCTATTAGTACTGGGAGGTGTGTCCTTCTCCTCTCCTATTAGTACTGGGAGGTGTGTCCTTCTCCTCTCCTATTAGTACTGGGAGGTGTGTCCTTCTCCTCTCCTATTAGTACTGGGAGGTGTGTCCTTCTCTCTCCTATTAGTACTGGGAGGTGTGTCCTTCTCCTCTCCTATTAGTACTGGGAGGTGTGTCCTTCTCTCTCCTATTAGTACTGGGAGGTGTGTGCTTCTCCTCTCCTATTAGTACTGGGAGGTGTGTCCTTCTCCTCTCCTATTAGTACTGGGAGGTGTGTCCTTCTCCTCTCCTATTAGTACTGGGAGGTGTGTCCTTCTCCTCTCCTATTAGTACTGGGAGGTGTGTCCTTCTCCTCTCCCATTAGTACTGGGAGGTGTGTCCTTCTCCTCTCCCATTAGTACTGGGAGGTGTGTCCTTCTCCTCTCCTATTAGTACTGGGAGGTGTGTCCTTCTCCTCTCCTATTAGTACTGGGAGGTGTGTCCCTTCTCCTCTCCTATTAGTACTGGGAGGTGTGTCCTTCTCTCTCCTATTAGTACTGGGAGGTGTGTCCTTCTCCTCTCCTATTAGTACTGGGAGGTGTGTCCTTCTCCTCTCCTATTAGTACTGGGAGGTGTGTCCTTCTCCTCTCCTATTAGTACTGGGAGGTGTTTCCTCTCTCCTCTCCTATTAGTACTGGGAGGTGTGTCCTTCTCCTCTCCTATTAGTACTGGGAGGTGTGTCCTTCTCCTCTCCTATTAGTACTGGGAGGTGTGTCCTTCTCCTCTCCTCTCCTATTAGTACTGGGAGGTGTGTCCTTCTCCTCTCCTATTAGTACTGGGAGGTGTGTCCCTCTCCTCTCCTATTAGTACTGGGAGGTGTGTCCTTCTCTCCTATTAGTACTGGGAGGTGTGTCCTTCTCCTCTCCTCTCCTATTAGTACTGGGAGGTGTGTCCTTCTCCTCTCCTATTAGTACTGGGAGGTGTGTCCTTCTCTCCTATTAGTACTGGGAGGTGTGTCCTTCTCCTCTCTCCTATTAGTACTGGGAGGTGTGTCCTTCTCCTCTCCTATTAGTACTGGGAGGTGTGTCCTTCTCCTCTCCTATTAGTACTGGGAGGTGTGTCCTTCTCTCTCCTATTAGTACTGGGAGGTGTGTCCTTCTCCTCTCCTATTAGTACTGGGAGGTGTGTCCTTCTCCTCTCCTATTAGTACTGGGAGGTGTGTCCTTCTCTCTCCTATTAGTACTGGGAGGTGTGTGCTTCCTCTCCTATTAGTACTGGGAGGTGTGTCCTTCTCCTCTCCTATTAGTACTGGGAGGTGTGTCCTTCTCTCCTCTCCTATTAGTACTGGGAGGTGTGTCCTTCTCCTCTCCTATTAGTACTGGGAGGTGTGTCCTTCTCCTCTCCTATTAGTACTGGGAGGTGTGTCCTTCTCTCTCTCCTATTAGTACTGGGAGGTGTGTCCTTCTCCTCTCCTATTAGTACTGGGAGGTGTGTCCTTCTCCTCTCCTATTAGTACTGGGAGGTGTGTCCTTCTCCTCTCCTATTAGTACTGGGAGGTGTGTCCTTCTCCTCTCCTATTAGTACTGGGAGGTGTGTCCTTCTCCTCTCCTATTAGTACTGGGAGGTGTGTCCTTCTCCTCTCCTATTAGTACTGGGAGGTGTGTCCTTCTCCTCTCCTATTAGTACTGGGAGGTGTGTCCTTCTCCTCTCCTATTAGTACTGGGAGGTGTGTCCTTCTCCTCTCCTATTAGTACTGGGAGGTGTGTCCTTCTCCTCTCCTATTAGTACTGGGAGGTGTGTCCTTCTCCTCTCCTATTAGTACTGGGAGGTGTGTCCTTCTCTCTCTCCTATTAGTACTGGGAGGTGTGTCCTTCTCCTCTCCTATTAGTACTGGGAGGTGTGTCCTTCTCCTCTCCTATTAGTACTGGGAGGTGTGTCCTTCTCCTCTCCTATTAGTACTGGGAGGTGTGTCCTTCTCCTCTCCTATTAGTACTGGGAGGTGTGTCCTTCTCCTCTCCTATTAGTACTGGGAGGTGTGTCCTTCTCCTCTCCTATTAGTACTGGGAGGTGTGTCCTTCTCCTCCTCTCCTATTAGTACTGGGAGGTGTGTCCTTCTCCTCTCCTATTAGTACTGGGAGGTGTGTCCTTCTCCTCTCCTATTAGTACTGGGAGGTGTGTCCTTCTCCTCTCCTATTAGTACTGGGAGGTGTGTCCTTCTCCTCTCCTATTAGTACTGGGAGGTGTGTCCTTCTCCTCTCCTATTAGTACTGGGAGGTGTGTCCTTCTCCTCTCCTATTAGTACTGGGAGGTGTGTCCTCTCTCCTCTCCTATTAGTACTGGGAGGTGTGTCCTTCTCCTCTCCTATTAGTACTGGGAGGTGTGTCCTTCTCTCTCCTATTAGTACTGGGAGGTGTGTCCTTCTCCTCTCCCCCTATTAGTACTGGGAGGTGTGTCCTTCTCCTCTCCTATTAGTACTGGGAGGTGTGTCCTTCTCCCTCTCCTATTAGTACTGGGAGGTGTGTCCTTCTCCTCTCCTATTAGTACTGGGAGGTGTGTCCTTCTCCTCTCCTATTAGTACTGGGAGGTGTGTCCTTCTCCTCTCCTATTAGTACTGGGAGGTGTGTCCTTCTCCTCTCCTATTAGTACTGGGAGGTGTGTCCTTCTCCTCTCCTATTAGTACTGGGAGGTGTGTCCTTCTCCTCTCCTATTAGTACTGGGAGGTGTGTCCTTCTCCTCTCCTATTAGTACTGGGAGGTGTGTCCTTCTCCTCTCCTATTAGTACTGGGAGGTGTGTCCTTCTCCTCTCCTATTAGTACTGGGAGGTGTGTCCTTCTCCTCTCCTATTAGTACTGGGAGGTGTGTCCTTCTCCTCTCCTATTAGTACTGGGAGGTGTGTCCTTCTCCTCTCCTATTAGTACTGGGAGGTGTGTCCTTCCCTCTCTCTCCTATTAGTACTGGGAGGTGTGTCCTTCTCCTCTCCTATTAGTACTGGGAGGTGTGTCCTTCTCCTCTCCTATTAGTACTGGGAGGTGTGTCCTTCTCTCTCCTCTCCTATTAGTACTGGGAGGTGTGTCCTTCTCCTCTCCTATTAGTACTGGGAGGTGTGTCCTTCTCCTCTCCTATTAGTACTGGGAGGTGTGTCCTTCTCCTCTCCTATTAGTACTGGGAGGTGTGTCCTTCTCCTCTCCTATTAGTACTGGGAGGTGTGTCCTTCTCTCTCCTATTAGTACTGGGAGGTGTGTCCTTCTCCTCTCCTATTAGTACTGGGAGGTGTGTCCTTCTCCTCTCCTATTAGTACTGGGAGGTGTGTCCTTCTCCTCTCCTATTAGTACTGGGAGGTGTGTCCTTCTCCTCTCCTATTAGTACTGGGAGGTGTGTCCTTCTCCTCTCCTATTAGTACTGGGAGGTGTGTCCTTCTCTCTCCTACAATTAGTACTGGGAGGTGTGTCCTTCTCCTCTCCTATTAGTACTGGGAGGTGTGTCCTTCTCCTCTCTATTAGTACTGGGAGGTGTGTCCTTCTCCCTCTCCTATTAGTACTGGGAGGTGTGTCCTTCTCCTCTCCTATTAGTACTGGGAGGTGTGTCCTTCTCCTCTCCTATTAGTACTGGGAGGTGTGTCCTTCCTCTCCTCTCTATTAGTACTGGGATGGTGTGTCCTTCTCCTCTCCTATTAGTACTGGGAGGTGTGTCCTTCTCCTCTCCTATTAGTACTGGGAGGTGTGTCCTTCTCCTCTCCTATTAGTACTGGGAGGTGTGTCCTTCTCCTCTCCTATTAGTACTGGGAGGTGTGTCCTTCTCCTCTCCTATTAGTACTGGGAGGTGTGTCCTTCTCCCTCTCCTATTAGTACTGGGAGGTGTGTCCTTTCTCTCCTCTCCTATTAGTACTGGGAGGTGTGTCCTTCTCCTCTCCTATTAGTACTGGGAGGTGTGTCCTTCTCCTCTCCCATTAGTACTGGGAGGTGTGTCCCTCTCTCCTCTCCTATTAGTACTGGGAGGTGTGTCCTTCTCCTCCTCTCCTATTAGTACTGGGAGGTGTGTCCTTCTCCTCTCCTATTAGTACTGGGAGGTGTGTCCTTCTCCTCTCCTATTAGTACTGGGAGGTGTGTCCTTCTCCTCTCCTATTAGTACTGGGAGGTGTGTCCTTCTCCTCTCCTATTAGTACTGGGAGGTGTGTCCTTCTCCTCTCCTATTAGTACTGGGAGGTGTGTCCTTTCTCCCCTCTCCTATTAGTACTGGGAGGTGTGTCCTTCTCCTCTCCTATTAGTACTGGGAGGTGTGTCCTTCTCCTCCTATTAGTACTGGGAGGTGTGTCCTTCTCCCTCCTATTAGTACTGGGAGGTGTGTCCTTCTCCTCTCCTATTAGTACTGGGAGGTGTGTCCTTCTCCTCTCCTATTAGTACTGGGAGGTGTGTCCTTCTCCTCTCCTATTAGTACTGGGAGGTGTGTCCTTCTCCTCTCCTATTAGTACTGGGAGGTGTGTCCTTCTCCTCTCCTCTCCTATTAGTACTGGGAGGTGTGTCCTTCTCCTCTCCTATTAGTACTGGGAGGTGTGTCCTTCTCTCTCCTATTAGTACTGGGAGGTGTGTCCTTCTCCTCTCCTATTAGTACTGGGAGGTGTGTCCTTCTCCTCTCCTATTAGTACTGGGAGGTGTGTCCTTCTCCTCTCCTATTAGTACTGGGAGGTGTGTCCTTCTCCTCTCCTATTAGTACTGGGAGGTGTGTCCTTCTCCTCTCCCATTAGTACTGGGAGGTGTGTCCTTCTCCTCTCCCTCCTATTAGTACTGGGAGGTGTGTCCTTCTCCTCTCCTATTAGTACTGGGAGGTGTGTCCCTTCTCCTCTCCTATTAGTACTGGGAGGTGTGTCCTCCTCTCCTCTCCTATTAGTACTGGGAGGTGTGTCCTTCTCCTCTCCTATTAGTACTGGGAGGGTGTGTCCTTCTCCTCTCCTATTAGTACTGGGAGGTGTGTCCTTCTCCTCTCCTATTAGTACTGGGAGGTGTGTCCTTCTCCTCTCCTATTAGTACTGGGAGGTGTGTCCTTCTCTCTCTCCTATTAGTACTGGGAGGTGTGTCCTTCTCCTCTCCCATTAGTACTGGGAGGTGTGTCCTTCTCCTCTCCTATTAGTACTGGGAGGTGTGTCCTTCTCCTCTCCTATTAGTACTGGGAGGTGTGTCCTTCTCCTCTCCTATTAGTACTGGGAGGTGTGTCCTTCTCTCTCTCCTATTAGTACTGGGAGGTGTGTTCCTTCTCCTCTCCTATTAGTACTGGGAGGTGTGTCCTTCTCCTCTCCTATTAGTACTGGGAGGTGTGTCCTTTCTCCTCTCCTATTAGTACTGGGAGGTGTGTCCTTCTCTCCTCTCCTATTAGTACTGGGAGGTGTGTCCTTCTCCTCTCCTATTAGTACTGGGAGGTGTGTCCTTCTCCTCTCCTATTAGTACTGGGAGGTGTGTCCTTCTTCTCTCCTATTAGTACTGGGAGGTGTGTCCTTCTCCTCTCCTATTAGTACTGGGAGGTGTGTCCTTCTCCTCTCCTATTAGTACTGGGAGGTGTGTCCTTCTCCTCTCCTATTAGTACTGGGAGGTGTGTCCTTCTCCTCTCCTATTAGTACTGGGAGGTGTGTCCTCTCTCCTCTCCTATTAGTACTGGGAGGTGTGTCCTTCTTCTCTCCTATTAGTACTGGGAGGTGTGTCCTTCTCTCCTCTCCTATTAGTACTGGGAGGATGTGTCCTTCTCCTCTCCTATTAGTACTGGGAGGTGTGTCCTTCTCCTCTCCTCTCCTATTAGTACTGGGAGGTGTGTCCTTCTCCTCTCCTATTAGTACTGGGAGGTGTGTCCTTCTCTCCTCTCCTATTAGTACTGGGAGGTGTGTCCTTCTCCTCTCCTATTAGTACTGGGAGGTGTGTCCTTTCTCTCCTATAGTACTGCGGAGGTGTGTCCTTCTTCTCCTCTCCTATTAGTACTGGGAGGTGTGTCCTTCCTCCTCTCCTATTAGTACTGGGAGGTGTGTCCTTCCTCTCCTCTCCTATTAGTACTGGGAGGTGTGTCCTTCTCTCTCCTATTAGTACTGGGAGGTGTGTCCTTCTCTCTCCTATTAGTACTGGGAGGTGTGTCCTTCTCTCTCCTCTCCTATTAGTACTGGGAGGTGTGTCCTTCTCCTCTCCTATTAGTACTGGGAGGTGTGTTCCTCTTCTCTCCTATTAGTACTGGGAGGTGTGTCCTTCTCTCTCCTATTAGTACTGGGAGGTGTGTCCTCTCTCTCCTATTAGTACTGGGAGGTGTGTCCTTCTCCTCTCCTATTAGTACTGGGAGGTGTGTCCTTCTCCTCTCCTATTAGTACTGGGAGGTGTGTCCTTCTCCTCTCCTATTAGTACTGGGAGGTGTGTCCTTCTCCTCTCCTATTAGTACTGGGAGGTGTGTCCTTCTCCTCTCCTATTAGTACTGGGAGGTGTGTCCTTCTCTCTCTCCTATTAGTACTGGGAGGTGTGTCCTTCTCTCTCCTATTAGTACTGGGAGGTGTGTCCTTCTCCTCTCCTATTAGTACTGGGAGGTGTGCTCTCTCCTCTCCTATTAGTACTGGGAGGTGTGTCCTTCTCTCTCCTATTAGTACTGGGAGGTGTGTCCTTCTCCTCTCCTATTAGTACTGGGAGGTGTGTCCTTCTCCTCTCCTATTAGTACTGGGAGGTGTGTCCTTCCTCTCCTATTAGTACTGGGAGGTGTGTCCTTCTCTCTCCCTATTAGTACTGGGAGGTGTGTCCTTCTCCTCTCCTATTAGTACTGGGAGGTGTGTCCTTCTCCTCTCCTATTAGTACTGGGAGGTGTGTCTCTTCTCCTCTCCTATTAGTACTGGGAGGTGTGTCCTTCTCCTCTCCTATTAGTACTGGGAGGTGTGTCCTTCTCCTCTCCTATTAGTACTGGGAGGTGTGTCCTTCTCCTCTCCTATTAGTACTGGGAGGTGTGTCCTTCCCTCCTCCTATTAGTACTGGGAGGTGTGTCCTTCCCTCTCTATTAGTACTGGGAGGTGTGTCCTTCTCCTCTCCTATTAGTACTGGGAGGTGTGTCCTTCTCCTCTCCCATTAGTACTGGGAGGTGTGTCCTTCTCCTCTCCATTAGTACTGGGAGGTGTGTCCTCTCCTCTCCTATTAGTACTGGGAGGTGTGTCCTTCTCCTCTCCTATTAGTACTGGGAGGTGTGTCCTTCTCCTCTCCTATTAGTACTGGGAGGTGTGTCCTTCTCCTCTCCTATTAGTACTGGGAGGTGTGTCCTTCTCCTCTCCTATTAGTACTGGGAGGTGTGTCCTTCTCCTCTCCTATTAGTACTGGGAGGTGTGTCCTTCTCCTCTCCTATTAGTACTGGGAGGTGTGTCCTTCTCCTCTCCTATTAGTACTGGGAGGTGTGTCCTTCTCCTCTCCTATTAGTACTGGGAGGTGCCTTCTCCTCTCCTATGACTGGGAGGTGTGTCCTTCTCCTCTCCTATTAGTACTGGGAGGTGTGTCCTTCTCCTCTCCTATTAGTATCTGGGAGGTGTGTCCTTCTCCTCTCCTATTAGTACTGGGAGGGTGTCCTTCTCCTCTCCTATTAGTACTGGGAGGTGTGTCCTTCTCCTCTCCTATTAGTACTGGGAGGTGTGTCCTTCTCCTCTCCTATTAGTACTGGGAGGTGTGTCCTTCTCCTCTCTCTCCTATTAGTACTGGGAGGTGTGTCCTTCTCCTCTCCCATTAGTACTGGGAGGTGTGTCCTTCTCCTCTCCTATTAGTACTGGGAGGTGTGTCCCTTTCTTCTCTCCTATTAGTACTGGGAGGTGTGTCCTTCTCCTCTCCTATTAGTACTGGGAGGTGTGTCCTTCTCCTCTCTCCTATTAGTACTGGGAGGTGTGTCCTTCTCCTCTCCTATTAGTACTGGGAGGTGTGTCCTTCTCCTCTCCTATTAGTACTGGGAGGTGTGTCCTTCTCCTCTCCTATTAGTACTGGGAGGTGTGTCCTTCTCCTCTCCTATTAGTACTGGGAGGTGTGTCCTTCTCCTCTCCTATTAGTACTGGGAGGTGTGTCCTCTCTCCTCTCCTATTAGTACTGGGAGGTGTGTCCGTCTCCTCTCCTATTAGTACTGGGAGGTGTGTCCTTCTCCTCTCTATTAGGTACTGGGAGGTGTGTCCTTCTCCTCTCCTATTAGTACTGGGAGGTGTGTCCTTCTCCTTCTCCTATTAGTACTGGGAGGTGTGTCCTTCTCTCTCCTATTAGTACTGGGAGGTGTGTCCTTCTCCTCTCCTATAGTACTGGGAGGTGTGTCCTTCTCCTCTCCTATTAGTACTGGGAGGTGTGTCCTTCTCCTCTCCTATTAGTACTGGGAGGTGTGTCCTTCTCCTCTCCTATTAGTACTGGGAGGTGTGTCCTTCTCCTCTCCTATTAGTACTGGGAGGTGTGTCCTCTCCTCTCCTATTAGTACTGGGAGGTGTGTCCTTCTCCTCTCCTATTAGTACTGGGAGGTTGTGTCCTTCTCCTCTCCTATTAGTACTGGGAGGTGTGTCCTTCTCCTCTCCTATTAGTACTGGGAGGTGTGTCCTTCTCCTCTCCTTCTCTATTAGTACTGGGAGGTGTGTCCTTCTCCTCTCCCTATTAGTACTGGGAGGTGTGTCCTTCTCCTCTCCTATTAGTACTGGGAGGTGTGTCCTTCTCCTCTCCTCTCCTATTAGTACTGGGAGGTGTGTCCTTCTCCTCTCCTATTAGTACTGGGAGGTGTGTCCTTCTCCTCTCCTATTAGTACTGGGAGGTGTGTCCTCTCTCCTCTCCTATTAGTACTGGGAGGTGTGTCCTTTCTCTCCTCTCCTATTAGTACTGGGAGGTGTGTCCTTCTCCTCTCCTATTAGTACTGGGAGGTGTGTCCTTCTCCTCTCCTATTAGTACTGGGAGGTGTGTCCTTCTCCTCTCCTATTAGTACTGGGAGGTGTGTCCTTCTCCTCTCTATTAGTACTGGGAGGTGTGTCCTTCTCCTCTCCTATTAGTACTGGGAGGTGTGTCCTTCTCCTCTCCTATTAGTACTGGGAGGTGTGTCCTTCTCCTCTCCTATTAGTACTGGGGAGGTGTGTCCTTCTCCTCTCCTATTAGTACTGGGAGGTGTGTCCTTCTCCTCTCCTATTAGTACTGGGAGGTGTGTCCTTCTCCTCTCCTATCTAGTACTGGGAGGTGTGTCCTTCTCCTCTCCTATTAGTACTGGGAGGTGTGTCCTTCTCCCTCCTATTAGTACTGGGAGGTGTGTCCTTCTCCTCTCCTATTAGTACTGGGAGGTGTGTCCTCTCCTCTCCTCTCCTATTAGTACTGGGAGGTGTGTCCTTCTCCTCTCCTATTAGTACTGGGAGGTGTGTCCTTCTCCTCTCCTATTAGTACTGGGAGGTGTGTCCTTCTCCTCTCCTATTAGTACTGGGAGGTGTGTCCTTCTCCTCTCCTATTAGTACTGGGAGGTGTGTCCTTCTTCTCTCCTATTAGTACTGGGAGGTGTGTCCTTCTCCTCTCCTATTAGTACTGGGAGGTGTGTCCTTCTCCTCTCCTATTAGTACTGGGAGGTGTGTCCTTCTCCTCTCCTATTAGTACTGGGAGGTGTGCTTCTCCTCTCCTATTAGTACTGGGAGGTGTGTCCTTCTCCTCTCTCTCCTATTAGTACTGGGAGGTGTGTCCTTCTCCTCTCCTATTAGTACTGGGAGGTGTGTCCTTCTCTCTCCTAAGCGAGTTGTGCCTATTAGTACTGGGAGGTGTGTCCTTCTCCTCTCCTATTAGTACTGGGAGGTGTGTCCTTCTCCTCTCCTCTCCTATTAGTACTGGGAGGTGTGTCTCTTCTCCTCTCCTATTAGTACTGGGAGGTGTGTCCTTCTCCTCTCCTATTAGTACTGGGAGGTGTGTCCTTCTCTCTCCTATTAGTACTGGGAGGTGTGTCCTTCTCCTCTCCTATTAGTACTGGGAGGTGTGTCCTTCTCCTCTCCTATTAGTACTGGGAGGTGTGTCCTTCTCCTCTCTCTATTAGTACTGGGAGGTGTGTCCTTCTCCTCTCCTATTAGTACTGGGAGGTGTCCTTCTCCTCTCCTATTAGTACTGGGAGGTGTGTCCTTCTCCTCTCCTATTAGTACTGGGAGGTGTGTCCTTCTCTCTCTCTATTAGTACTGGGAGGTGTGTCCTTCTCCTCTCCTATTAGTACTGGGAGGTGTGTCCTTCTCCTCTCCTATTAGTACTGGGAGGTGTGTCCTTCTCTCTCCTATTAGTACTGGGAGGTGTGTCCTTCTCCTCTCCCTATTAGTACTGGGAGGTGTGTCCTTCTCCTCTCCTATTAGTACTGGGGAGGTGTGTCCTTCTCCTCTCCTATTAGTACTGGGAGGTGTGTCCTTCTCCTCTCCTATTAGTACTGGGAGGTGTGTCCTTCTCTCTCCTATTAGTACTGGGAGGTGTGTCCTTCTCCTCTCCTATTAGTACTGGGAGGTGTGTCCTTCTCTCTCCTATTAGTACTGGGAGGTGTGTCCTTCTCCTCTCCTATTAGTACTGGGAGGTGTGTCCTCTCCTCTCCTATTAGTACTGGGAGGTGTGTCCTTCTCTCTCCTATTAGTACTGGGAGGTGTGTCCTTCTCCTCTCCTATTAGTACTGGGAGGTGTGTCCTTCTCCTCTCCTATTTAGTACTGGGAGGTGTGTCCTCTCTCTCTCCTATTAGTACTGGGAGGTGTGTCCTTCTCCTTCCTATTAGTACTGGGAGGTGTGTCCTTCTCTCTCCTATTAGTACTGGGAGGTGTGTCCTTTCCTCTCCTATTAGTACTGGGAGGTGTGTCCTTCTCCTCTCCTATTAGTACTGGGAGGTGTGTCCTTTCTCCTCTCCTATTAGTACTGGGAGGTGTGTCCTTCTCCTCTCCTATTAGTACTGGGAGGTGTTCTCCTCTCCTATTAGTACTGGGAGGTGTGTCCTTCTCCTCTCCTATTAGTACTGGGAGGTGTGTCCTTCTCCTCTCCTCTCCTATTAGTACCGGGAGGTGTGTCCTTCTCCTCTCCTATAGTACTGGGAGGTGTGTCCTTCTCCTCTCCTATTAGTACTGGGAGGTGTGTCCTTCTCCTCTCCTATTAGTACTGGGAGGTGTGTCCTTCTCCTCTCCTCTCCTATTAGTACTGGGAGGTGTGTCCTTCTTCTCTCCTACTAGTACTGGGAGGTGTGTCCTTCTCCTCTCCTATTAGTACTGGGAGGTGTGTGTCCTTCTCCTCTCCTATTAGTACTGGGAGGTGTGTCCTTTCCTCTCTCCTATTAGTACTGGGAGGTGTGTCCTTCTCCTCTCTATTAGTACTGGGAGGTGTGTCCTTCCTCTCCTATTAGTACTGGGAGGTGTGTCCTTCTCCTCTCCTATTAGTACTGGGAGGTGTGTCCTTCTCCTCTCCTAATAGTACTGGGAGGTGTGTCCTTCTCCTCTCCTCTCCTATTAGTACTGGGAGGTGTGTCCTTCTCCTCTACTATTAGTACTGGGAGGTGTGTCCTTCTCCTCTCCTATTAGTACTGGGAGGTGTGTCCTTCTCCTCTCCTCTCCTATTAGTACTGGGAGGTGTGTCCTTCTCCTCTCTCTCTCCTATTAGTACTGGGAGGTGTGTCCTTCTCCTCTACTATTAGTACTGGGAGGTGTGTCCTTCTCCTCCTATTAGTACTGGGAGGTGTGTCCTTCCCCTCCTATTAGTACTGGGAGGTGTGTCCTTCTCCTCTCCTATTAAAGTACTGGGAGGTACTAATTCACCCTTCACCTTTGCAAGGCAATTAGCAATTGTTATTAGTACTTCAGTCTCCCCTGTTTTCTCTGCGGCAGCTGTAAGCGACGGTTTTGTCGCAGAACTAAGACCGTTGCCAAAACGGTTCTGCCGAGTTGTTCTGCAGAGTTCTTCGAAGAAGGAAAGAGAAGAAGGCTCCACCCCACTCTCTCACTTGAGTATCTTACCTAGTTATTTTCTGATTATCTCATTTTTACTCTTTTGTTGCTTTGGCAACTACATTATCTGTTTGTTTTCCATCCTAGTTCCACACCCCTTGGCTGCTCCTCTCCTGTAGGCTTTACAGACGCTCCCCACCCCTTGGCTGCTCCCACCCCTTGGCTGCTCCTCTCCCTGTAGGCTTTACAGACGCTCCCCACCCCTTGGCTGCTCCCACCCCTTGGCTGCTCCTCTCCCTGTAGGCTTTACAGACGCTCCCCACCCCTTGGCTGCTCCCCACCCCTTGGCTGCTCCTCTCCTGTAGGCTTTATAGATGCTCCCCACCCCTTGGCTGCTCCTCTCCCTGTAGGCTTTACAACGCACCCTTGGCTGCTCCCCACCCCTTGGCTGCTCCCCACCCCTTGGCTGCTCCCACCCTTGGCTGCTCCCCACCCCTTGGCTGCTCCCCACCCCTTTGGCTGCTCCTATCCCTGTAGGCTTTACAGACGCTCCCCACCTCTTGGCTGCTCCTATCCCTGTAGGCTTTACAGACGCTCCCCACCCCTTGGCTGCTCCTCTCCCTGTAGGCTTTACAGATGCTCCCCACCCCTTGGCTGCTCCTCTCCCTGTAGGCTTTACAGACGTCCCCACCCCTTGGCTGCTCCCCACCCTTGGCTGCTCCCCACCCCTTGGCTGCTCCCCACCCCTTGGCTGCTTCCTCTCCTGTAGGCTTTACAGATGCTCCCCACCCCTTGGCTGCTCTCCTGTAGGCTTTACAGACGCCTCCCACCCTTGGCTGCTCCTCTCCTGTAGAGCTTTATAGACGCTCCCCACCCCTTGGCTGCTCCTCTCCCTGTAGGCTTTACAGACGCTCCCACCCCTTGGCTGCTCCCTCCCATTTAGGCTTTACAGACGCTCCCCACCCTTGGCTGCTCCTCTCCTGTAGGCTTTATAGACGCTCCCCACCCCTTGGCTGCTCTCCTCTCCTGTAGGCTTTACAGACGCTCCCCCACCCCTTGGCTGCTCCTCTTCCTGTAGGCTTTACAGATGCTCCCACCCCCTTGGCTGCTCCTCTCCTGTAGGCTTTACAGACGCTCCCCACCCCTTGGCTGCTCCTCTCCCTGTAGGCTTTATAGACGCTCCCCACCCCTTGGCTGCTCCTCTCCTGTAGGCTTTACAGACGCCCCACCCTTGGCTGTCCTCTCCCTGTAGGCTTTACAGACGCTCCCCACCCCCTTGGTGTCTCTCCATTTAGGCTTACAGACGCTCCCCACCCCTTGGCTGCTCCTCTCCATTTAGGCTTTACAGACGCTCCCCACCCCTTGGCTGCTCCTCACCCCTTGGCTGCTCCTCACCCCTTGGCTGCTCCTCTCCATTTAGGCTTTACAGATGCTCCCCACCCCTTGGCTGCTCCTCTCCATTTAGGCTTTACAGATGCTCCCCACCCCTTGGCTGCTCCTCTCCATTTAGGCTTTACAGATCCCCGGCTGCTCCCTCTATGGATCCACCCTTGGCTGCTCCTCTCCCTGTAGGCTTTACAGACGCTCCCCACCCTTAGCTGCTCCTCTCCCGTAGGCTTTAGCAGCACCCACCCCTTGGCTGCTCCTCCTGTAGGCTTTACAGGCTCCCCACCCCTTGGCTGCTCCTCTTCCTGTAGGCGCCCCATAGACGCTCCCCACCCCTTGGCTGCTCCTCCCTGTAGGCTTTACAGACGCTCCCCACCCCTTGGCTGCTCCTCTCCCTGTAGGGCTTTACAGACGCTCCCCACCTTGGCTGCTCCCTCCCTGTAGGCTTTACAGACGCTCCCCACCCTTGGCTGCTCCTCTCCATGTAGGCTTTACAGACGCTCCCCACCCTTGGCTGCTCCTCTCCATTTAGGCTTCGCTCCCCACCCCCTTGGCTGCTCCTCTCCATTTAGGCTTTACAGACGCTCCCCACCCCTTGGCTGCTCCTCACCCTAGGCTGCTCCCCAACCCTTTGGCTGCTCTCTCCATTTAGGCTTTACAGATGCTCCCCACCCCTTGGCTGCTCCTCTCCATTTAAGGCTTGACAGACGCTCCCCACCCTTGGCTGTCCTCTCCATTTAGGCTACGCTCCCCACCCCTTGGCTGCTCCTCTCCATTTAGGCTTTCGATGCTCCCCACCCTTGGCTGCTCCCACCTTGGCTGCTCCCCACCCTTGGCTGCTCCTCTCCATTTAGGCTTTACAGAGACGCTCCCCACCCCTTGGCTGCTCCTCTTCATTAGGCTTTACGACGCTCCCCACCCCTTGGCTGCTCCTCTCCATTAGGCTGCTCCCACCCCTTGGCTGTCCTTCCATTTAGGCTTCAGACGCTCCCACCCCCTTGGCTGCTCCCACCCTTGGCTGCTCCCCACCCCTTGGCTGCTCTCCCCTGTAGGTTAATGCTCCACCCCTTGCTGCTCCCCACCCCTTGGCTGCTCCCCACCCCTTGGCTGCTCCTCTCCATTTAGGCTTTACAGACGCTCCTCACCCCTTGACTGCAACCCTTCTAATTTAGTGGACCCTGCACACACAACCCATGTGGAATTCCTGGTCTCTGGCTGCGTTTGGAACTGCAGATCTGTGGTCAAGAATGCCGAGTTCATCTCAGCCTATGCTGCCCTTCAGTCACTTGACCTTTTGGCCCTGACGGAGACATGGATCACCCCAGAGAACACTGTTCTTCCAGCTGCTCTTTCTTCATCTGACTACGATTTGTCTCATAGTCCAAGAGCATCTGGTCATCACGGTGGTGGTACAGGTCTACTCATTTCTCCTAAGTGGAGATTTTCTCTTTTCTCACTCTCTCACCTGTCCATCTCATTTATCATCATCACCTGTCCATCTCATTTTAATTCCATGCTGTCACCTGACACTTGTCCACTCAAGCTTAACATTATTGTCATCTATCGTCGCACCAGGTGCCCTTGGAGAGTTCCTCAATGAACTTGACATCTTGATAAGCTCATTTCTGATGATGGCTCACCGCTCTTCATACTTGGTGACTTCAACCTCCCGACGTTTGCCTTCGATTAATTTCTTTCCAACTCTATCTTTCCTCCTTGTCTCTTTGACCTCACCCTTTCCCAGTCCCCACCCACTCACAAGACAGGCAATACACTTGACCTCATCTTTACTAGAGGCTGTTGCCTCCTAATCTCACTGCAACCCCCCCCCAGGTCTCTGATCACTACTTTGTTTCCTTTTCTGTCTCCCTTTCCTCCAACCTAACCACTCAGCCCCTCCCAGATGGTCATGAGGCATCACAATCTTTGCTCTCTCTCTCTCCCACTACTCTCTCCTCTTCTATCCTATCATCTCTCCCTTCTGCTAAATCCTTCTCCCTCCTGTCTCCTGATTCTGCCTCTTCGATCCTTCTCCCTCCTGTCTCCTGATTCTGCCTCTTCGATCCTACTCTCTCCCCTTTACACATCCTATGACTCACACTGTCCCCTTTCCTCCCGGCTGACTCGGCCTCCACTTCTGCTCTGTGGCTGAGTGACTCACTGCAATCTCACAGAACAGGGCTGAGCAAAAATGGAGGAAAACTTAACTTCCGGAGGACCTATCATCCTTCCACTCCCTCCTCTCTAACTTATCTTCCTCTGTATCTGCTGCTAAAGCCACTTTCTATCATTCTGCATGTCAAGCTTCTGCTTCTAAACCTAGGAAACTTTCCACCTTCTCCTCCCTCCTTAATCCTGCACCCACTCCTCCTCCCTCTCTTGGACGACTTTGTCAACCACTTTGAAAAGAAAGTTGACGACATCTGCTGCTCATTCACTCAGCCTATTGAGTCCACTGGTCTCACTCACACAGAACTACGTAACGCCTTGACCCTTTCCCCATCTCTCTCCAGATGACATCCTGTGACTAGTGAGGTTCTGGCCGCCTGACAACCTGCCCGCTCGAAACCATCCCCTCATCACTTCAGACCATCTCTGGAGACCTTCTCCCATTCCTCATCCACTGGCTGCGTCCCCTCTGACTTCAAAATGGCCCGAGTCGCTCCCCTCCTCAAGAAACCAACACTTGACCAATTTGACGTCAAAAACTACAGACCTGTATCCCTTCTTTCTTTTCCTTCCAAAACACTTGAGCATGCTGTCTCTGATTAACTCTCTCATTATCTCTCTCAGAACAATCTTCTTGACCCTAACCAGTCAGGCTTCAAGACGGGTCACTCAACCGAGACTGCTCTTCTCTGTGTCAGAAAACACATGTAAAAAATGTTATGAATTGATTTGCATTATGAGGGAAATAAGTATTTGACCCTCTGCAAGTCATTAAGGTTTCAAGGATGACGTTTGGCAACCGAACCTCAGCTCCCCCCACAGATTTTCTATGGGATTAAGGTCTGGAGACTGGCTAGCCACTCCAGGAGCTTAATGTGCTTCTTCTTGAGCCACTCCTTTGTTGCCTTGGCCATGTGTTTTGGGTCATTGTCATGCTGGAATACCCCTTCCACGACCATTTTCAATGCCCTGGCTGAGGGAAGGAGGTTCTCACCAAGATTTGACGGTACATGGCCCCGTCCATCGTCCCTTTGATGCGGTGAAGTTGTCCTGTCCTTTAGCAGAAAAACACCCCCAAAGCATAATGTTTCCACCTCCATGTTTGACGGTGGGGATGGTGTTCTTGGGGTCATAGGCAGCATTCCTCCTCCTCCAAACATGGTGAGTTGAGTTGATGCCAAAGAGCTCCATTTTGGTCTCATCTGACCACAACACTTTCACCCAGTTCTCCTCTGAATCATTCAGATGTTCATTGGCAAACTTCAGACGGCCCTGTATATGTGCTTTCTTGAGCAGGGGGGACCTTGCGGGCGCTGCAGGATTTCAGTCGTCACGGCTAGTGTGTTACCAATTGTTTTCTTGGTGACTATGGTCCCAGCTGCCTTGAGATCATTGACAAGATCCTCCCGTGTAGTTCTGGGCTGATTCCTCACCGTTCTCATGATCATTGCAACTCCACGAGGTGAGATCTTGCATGGAGCCCAGGCCGAGGGAGATTGACAGATAATTTGTGTTTCTTCCATTTGAGAATAATCGCACCAACTGTTGTCACCTTCTCACCAAGCTGCTTGGCGATGGTCTTGTAGCCCATTCCAGCCTTGTGTAGGTCTACAATCTTGTCCCTGACATCCTTGGAGAGCTCTTTTTGGTCTTGGCCATGGTGGAGAGTTTGGAATCTGATTGATTGATTGCTTCTGTGGACAGGTGTCTTTTATACAGGTAACAAATTGAGATTAGGAGCACTCCCCTTTAAGAGTGTGCTCCTAATCTCAGCTTGGTACCTGTATAAAAGACACCTGGGACCCAGAAATCTTTCTGATTGAGAGGGGGCAAATACTTATTTCCCTTATTAAAATGCAAATCAATTTATAACATTTTTGACATGCGTTTTTCTGGATTTTGTTGTTGTTATTCTGTCAAAATTATAGACTGATCATTTCTTTGTCAGTGAGCAAACGTACAAAATCAGCAGCGGATCAAATACTTTTTTCCCTCACTGTAAATACTGAAGAAATGTAACTGGTATTAACGTATTAATTGATAGCAAGCCAGGTTTCTTTGTGGAGTTTCTCTCCTCCTCTCCTCTCCTGCTCATATTTCCTCTCATCTTGTATATCTCTCCCTCTTCTCCCCTTGTCATTCTCTCTGTTAACACTGAGAATAATGAGAAACACCAATCAGAGTTTTCTATTTGCTGCAGGAGAGATCTTATTGGTCAGCCATCACAATTGAGAAATTTGGTTAGCTATTCAGGACAAAACAGTTTCTATACAGACGGACAACTGAGAGGGAGGGAAGGACAAAGCGGAGAGGAGGAGAGAGGAAGGGATGGAGAGACGCAAGGAGGGGTAGGGTTATTGGAAGGTGGTTGTGTTATTGTGTGTGTGTGTGTGTGTGTGTGTGTGTGTGTGTTTCACCTGAGAGAAAAAAACAAAAAGAGAAGAAGGGTTAGTGTTAGTCTCGTCAACAAACTGCATCATGGGGGAAGTACAGTCTGTCAACAAACTGCATCATGGGTTAGGATTAGTCTCGTATCAGTCTGTCAACAAACTGCATCATGGGTTAGGTAGATTAGTCTCGTATCAGTCTGTCAACAAACTGCATCATGGGTTAGGGTTAGGATTAGTCTCGTATCAGTCTGTCAACAAACTGCATCATGGGTTAGGAAAGGGTTAGGATTAGTCTCGTATTAGTGTGTCAACAAACTGCATCATGGGGTTAGGGTTAGGATTAGTCTCGTATCAGTCTGTCAACAAACTGCATCATGGGTTAGGGTTAGGATTAGTCTCGTATTAGTGTGTCAACAAACTGCATCATGGGTTGGGTTAGGATTAGTCTCGATCAGTCTGTCAACAAGCTGCATCATGGGTTAGGATTAGTCTCGTATCAGTCTGTCAACAAACTGCATCGCGGGTTAGGATTAGTCTCGTATGCGGTCTGTCTAACAAACCGCACTGGCGGTTAAGTTAGTCTCCGTATCAGTCTGTCAACAAACTGCATCATGGGTTAGGATTAGTCTCGTATCAGTCTGTCAACAAACTGCATCATGGGTTAGGGTTAGATTAGTCTCCTGGTATCAGTCTGTCAACAAAGCTGCATCATGGGTTAGGATTAGTCTCGTATCAGTCTGTCAACAAACTGCATCATGGGTTAGGGTTAGGATTAGTCTCGTATCAGTCTGTCAACAAACTGCATCATGGGTTAGGGTTAGGATTAGTCTCGTATCAGTCTGTCAACAAACTGCATCATGGGTTAGGATTAGTCTCGTATCAGTCTGTCAACAAACTGCATCATGGGTTAGGATTAGTCTCGTATCAGTCTGTCAACAAACTGCATCATGGGTAGGGTTAGGATTAGTCTCGTATCAGTCTGTCAACAAACTGCATCATGGGTTAGGATTAGTCTCGTATCAGTATGTCAATAAACTGCATCATGGGTTAGGATTAGTCTCGTATCAGTATGGAAGGTAGTGGAGGGATCAATAAACTGCATCATGGGTTAGGGTGGATTAGTCTCGTATCAGTCTGTCAACAAACTGCATCATGGGTTAGGGTTAGGATTAGTCTCGTATCAGTCTGTCAACAAACTGCATCATGGGTTAGTTGATTAGTCTCGTATCAGTATGTCAACAAACTGCATCATGGGTTAGGATTAGGATTAGTCTCGTATAAGTCTGTCAACAAACTGCATCATGGGTTAGGATTAGTCGATCAGTCTGTCAACAAGCTGCATCATGGGTTAGGGTTAGTCTCGTATTAGCTGTCAACAAGCTGCATCATGGGTTAGGATTAGTCTCGTATCAGTCTGTCAACAAACTGCATCATGGGTTGGGTTAGGATTAGTCTCGTATCAGTCTGTCAATAAACTGCATCATGGGTTAGGGTTAGGATTAGTCTCGTATCAGTCTGTCAACAAACTGCATCATGGGTTAGGATTAGTCTCGTATCAGTCTGTCAAAACTGCATCATGGGTTAGGATTAGTCTCGTATCAGTCTGTCAACAAACTGCATCATGGGTTAGGATTAGTCTCGTATCAGTCTGTCAACAAGCTGCATCATGGGTTAGGATTAGTCTCGTATCAGTCTGTCAACAAACTGCATCATGGGTTATGATTAATCTCGTATCAGTCTGTCAACAAGCTGCATCATGGGTTAGGGTTAGTCTCCTATCCTATTTTTGCAGAATTCTGCATGCAGAGTCTCAAGTTGGTGTTTTTCCCATTTTGTGAGTTCTTGGTTGGTGAGCGGACCCCAGACCTCACAACCATAAAGGGCAATGGGTTCTATAACTGATTCAAGTATTTTTAGACATATCCTAATTCGTTCACAGCTTTGTGGAAGTTACCTGTGGCGCTGATGTGTAGCCGCGGTATGTATTGTTTTTTGTGTGCTCTAGGGCAACGGTGTCTAGATGGAATTTGTATTTGTTGTCCTGGCAACTGGAACTTTTTTGGAACACTATTATTTTTGTCTTACTGAGATTTACTGTCAGGGCCCAGGTCTGACAGAATCTGTGCAGAAGATCTAGGTGCTGCTGTAGGCCCTCCTTGGTTGGGGACAGAAGCACCAGATCATCAGCAAACAGTAGACATTTGACTTCAGATTCTAGTAGGGTGAGGCTGGGTGCTGCAGACTGTTCTAGTGCCCTCGCCAATTCATTGATATATGTTGAAGAGGGTGGAGCTCAAGCTTCATCCCTGTCTCACCCCCACGGCCCCGTGGAAAAGAAATGTGTTTTTACCAATTTTATCTGCACACTTGTTGTTTGTGTACATGGATTTTATAATGTTGTATGTTTTTCCCCAACACCGCTTTCCATAATTTGTATAGCAACCCTCATGCCAAATTGAGTCAAAAGCTTTTTTGAAATAATATAATAATAATATAATAATAATAAAGTATCAACAAAGCATGACTTTGCCTTTGTTTTGTTTGTTTGTCAATTAGGGTGTGCAGGGTGAATACGTGGTCTGTCGTACGGTAATTTGGTAAAAAGCCAATTTGACATTTGCTCAGTACATTGTTTTCACTGAGGAAATATACAAGTCTGGGTCTAAACACCTTCCTCTGCAACTGGATCCTGGACTTCCCGACGGGCCGCCCCCAGGTGTTAAGGGTAGGTAACAACACATCTGCCACACTGATCCTCAACACGGGGGCCCCTAAGGGGTGCGTGCTTAGTTCCCTTCTGTACTCCCTGTTCACCCATGACTGCGTTGCCAAGCACGACTCCAACACCATCATTAAGTCTGCTGACGACACAACTCTGGTAGGCCTGCTCACCGACAATGATGAGACAGCCTATAGGGAGGAGGTCAGAGACCTGGCAGTGTGGTGCCAGGACAACAACCTCTCCCTCAATGTGAGCAAGACAAAGGAGATGATCGTGGACTACAGGAAAGGAGGGGGCTGAACATGCCCCCATTAACATCGACGGGGCTGTAGTGGAGCGTGTCGAGAGTTTGAAGTTCCTTGGTGTCCACATCACCAACAAACTATCATGGTCCAAACACACCAAGACAGTCATGAAGAGGGCACGACAACACCTTTTCCCCTCAGGAGACTGAAAGGATTTGGCATGTGTCCCCAGATCCTCAAAAGTTCTACAGTTGCACCATCGAGAGCATCCTGACCGGTTGCATCACCGCCTGGTGCATGGCAACTGCTCGGCATCCGACCGTAAGGCGCTACAGTGGGTAGTGCGTATGGCCCAGTACATCACTGGGGCCAAGCTTCCTGCTATCCAGGACCTCTATACCAGGCGGTGTCAGAGGAAGGCCCAAAAATTGTCAAAGACCCTAGTCATAGACTGTTCTCTCTGCTACCGCGACGGCAATCAGTACCGGAGCACCAAGTCTAGGTCCAAAAGGCTCCTTAACAGCTTCTACCCCAAGCCATAAGACTGCTGAACAATTAATCAAATGGCCACCCGGACTATTTACATTGACCCCCCCCTTTGTTTTTACACTGCTGCTACTCGCTGTTTATTATCTATGGATAGTCACTTTACCCCTACCTACATGTACAAATCCACCTCGACTAACCTGTACCCCCACACATTGACTCGGTACCGGTACCTCCTGTATATAGCCTTGTTATTACCTGGACTAACCTGTACCCCCGCACATTGACTCGGTACCGGTACCTCCTGTATATAGCCTCGTTATTACCTGGACTAACCTGTACCCCCGCACATTGACTCGGTACCGGTACCCCCAGTATATAGCCTCTCTACTGTATATAGCCTCATCATTGTTTGAATGTAACCTTTTCTTTTCTTTTTTACTTTAGTTTATTTAGTAAATATTTTCTTAACTCTATTTCTTGAACTGCATTGTTTGTTAAGGGCTTGAAAGTAAGCATTTCATTCGGCAAGGTTGCCATAGTTGTGCCTAGGGGGGAATATTTGGGAGGGAATGCTGTCACCTCTAGGTAGGTGTTTGTCCCCCGTGTGCTAAGAGTGTCAGGTTCTTGTCCAGTTCTGGCGTTTAGGTCGCCACAGATAGTACAGAGTTTGGTTTTCGCCAGGTATTACTGGAACCATGTTGTCCAAAAAGTTATACGTTTGAATCATCTGTCCATAGAACGTTCTTCCAAGAGTCTTGATGATCATCCAGGTGCTTTTGGCAAACTTGAGTCAACTTTTTTGGAGAGATGGGTCCCATTATGCCTGGCGAAAACCAAACACTGCATTCCACAGTAAGAACATCATACCAAAGGTCAAGCATGGTGGTGGTGGTGTGTTGCTTTGGGGATGCTTTGCTTCCTCGGGACCTGGACGACTTGCCTTAATAGAAGGAACCATGAATTCTGCTCTGTATCAGAGAATTCTACAGGAGAATGTCAGACCATCCGTCTGTGAGCTGAAGCTGAAGCGCAGCTGGGTCATGCAGCAAGACAATGATCCAAAACACACAATCAAGTCTACATGAAAATAGCAAAAAGCAACAAATTTGATGTTTTGGAATGGCCTAGTCAAAGTCCAGACCTAATCCGAATTGAGATGTTGTGGCAGGACTTGAAACGAGCAGTTCATGCTTGAAAACCCACACGTCACTGAGTTAAAGCAGTTCTGCAACTTTAGACGGGCCTGTATATGTTCTTTCTTGAGCAGTGGGACCTTGCAGGCGCTGCAGGATTTCAGTCCTTCACGTCGTAGTGTGTTACCAATTGTTTTCTTGGTGACTATGGTCCCAGCTGCCTTGAGATCATTGACAAGATCCTCCCGGTAGTTCTGGGCTGATTTTCACCGTGCTCATGATCATTGCAACTCCACGAGGTGAGATCTTGCATGGAGCCCCAGGCCGAGGGAGATTGACAGTTATTTTGTGTTTCTTCCATTTGCGAATAATCGCACCAACTGTTGTCACCTTCTCACCAAGCTGCTTGGCGATGGTCTTGTAGCATTCCAGCCTTGTGTAGGTCTACAATCTTGTCCCTGACATCCTTGGAGAGCTCTTTGGTCTTGGCCATGGTGGAGAGTTTGGAATCTGATTGATTGATTGCTTCTGTGGACAGGTGTCTTTTATACAGGTTACAAACTGAGATTAGGAGCACTCCCTTTAAGAGTGTGCTCCTAATCTCAGCTCGTTACCTGTATAAAAGACACCTGGGAGCCAGAAATCTTTTTGACCCCCTGATTGAGAGGGGTCAAATATATTTCCCTCATTAAAATGCAAATCAATTTATAACGTTTTACTGGATTATTTTGTTGTTATTCTGTCTCTCACTGTTCAAATAAAACCTACCATTAAAAATGTAGACTGATCATTTCTTTGTCAGTGGCAAACGTACAAAATCAGCAGGGGATCAAATACTTTTTTCCCTCACTGTATAATAATATAATATTAGTAACAATAATAACAGTAATAATATGTTTCACTCACCTGGTGTTTTTGGAGGGGAGGGATGTCCGAGAGTTCTGTGATTGACAGCTGTGATGCGTATCTGGTAGGTGTCTGTTGGGGTCATGTTGCCCAGCGTGTGGACACTCTCCCCGGCTCCCAATACCGCCACCTGCTTCCATGGAGAGAAACTACTCCTTTTTTCCTGTCGCTGCTCCTTCAACAACAAAACTATATTAATATCTACACTGAACAAAAATAAATACAACATGCAACAATTTCTAAGATTTTACTGAGTTACAGTTCATACAAGGAAATCAGTCAATTGAAATAAATTCATTAGGCCCTAATCTATGGATTTCACATGACTGGGAATACAGATATGACATGGATTACCACTGAAAACACTGCTACTCCTACTGCCTCTCTCCTCGTCTGACCCATGTGTTCTCGCATACCCCCGAGAGCATCTGGTCAGCGCGGGCGGTGGCACAGGAATCCTCATCTCTCCCAAGTGGACATTCTCTCTTTTCCCCTGACCCATCTGTCTATCTCTCATTTGAATTCCATGCTGTCACAGTCACTAGCCCTTTCAAGCTTAACATCCTTGTCATTTATCGCCTCCAGGTTCCCTTGGAGAGTTCATCAATGAGCTTGACGCCTTGATAAGTTCCTTTCTGAGGATGGCTCACCCCTCACAGTTCTGGGTGATTTCAACCTCCCCTACGTCTACCTTTGACTCATTTCTCTCTGCCTCCTTCTTTCCACTCCTCTCCTCTTTTGACCTCACCCTCTCACCGTCCCCACCTACTCACAAGGCAGGCAATACGCTTGACCTCATCTTTACTAGATGCTGTTATTCTACTAATCTCACTGCAACTCCCTCCATGTTTCCGACCACTACTTTGTATCCTTTTTCTCTCTCGCTCTCCTCCAACACTACTCACTCTGCCCCTACTCAGATGGTAATGCGCCGTCGCAACCTTCGCTCTCTCTCCCGCTACTCTCTCCTCTTCCATCCCATCATTCTCTTCCCTCTGCTCAATCCTTCTCCCTCCAATCTCCTGATTCTGCCTCCTCAACCCTCCTCTCCTCTCCCTTTCTGCATCCTTTGACTCTCTATGTCCCCTATCCTCTCGGCTGGTCGGTCCTCCCCTCCTGCTCCGTGGCTTGACGACCATTGCGAGCTCTCACAGAACAGGGCTCGGGCAGCCGAGCGAGAAATGGAGGAAAACTAGACTCCCTGCGGACCTGGCATCTTTTCATTCCCTCCTCTCTACATTTTCTTCATCTGTTTCTGCTAAAAAAGCCATTTTATACCACTCTAAATTCCAAGCATCTGCCTCTAACCCTAGGAAGCTCTTTGCCACCTTCTCCTCCCTGCTGAATCCTCCTCCCCCTCCCCCTCCTCCCTCTCTTGGATGACTTCTGTCCAACCATTTTGAAAAGAAGGTTGACGAAATCCGATCCCCGTTTGTTAAGTCAAATGACACTGCTGGTCCTGCTCACACTGCCCTACCCTGTGCTTTGACTTCCCCCTCTCTCTCCAGATGGGAAATCTACTTCCTGCGACTTGTGACGGCCGGCCGCCCAACAACCTGCCCGCTTGACCCTATCCCCTCCTCTCTTCTCCAGACCATCTCCAAGGCGACCTTCTCCCTTACCTCACCTCGCTCATCCAACTCATCCTTGACTGCTGGCTAGTGTCCCTTCCGTCTTCAAGAGAGCGAGAGTTGCACCCCTTCTCAAAAAAACCAACACTCGATCCCTCTGATGTCAACAACTACAGACCAGTATCCTTCTTTCTTTTCTCTCCAAAACTCTTGACCATGCCGTCTTTAGCTAACTCTCTCTTGCTATCTCTCTCAGAATGACCTTCTTGATCCAAACCAGTCAGGTTTCAAGACTGGTCATTCCAACTGAGACTGCTCTTCTCGTGTCACGGAGGCTCTCCGCACTGCTAAAGCTAACTCTCTCTCCTCTACTCTTGTCCTTCTAGACCTGTCTGCTGCCTTTGATACTGTGAACCATCAGATCCTCCTCTCCACCCTCTCCGAGCTGGGCATCTCCGGCGCGGCTCACTCCTGATTCGTCCTACCTGACCGGTCGCTCCTACCAAGGGCGTGGCGAGAATCTGTCCTCCGCACCACGTGCTCTCACCACTGGTGTCCCCAGCTCAGTTCTAGGCCCTCTCCTATTCTCGCTATACACCAAGTCACTTGGCTCTGTCATATCCTCACAGTGGCCTCTCCTATCATTGCTACGCAGACGACACACAACTAATCTTCTCCTTTCCCCCGAGTGGCGCAGTGGTCCAAGGCACTGCATCGCAGTGCTAGCTGTGCCACTAGAGATCCTGGTTCGAATCCAGACTCTGCTGTAGCCGGAGCCGCAACCGGGAGACCAATGGGCGGCGCACACTGGCCCAGCGTCGGTCCAGGGTAGGGGAGGGAATGGCCGGGCAGTGGAGGTAGCTCAGTTGGTAGAGCATGGCGTTTGCAACGCCAGGGTTGTGGGTTCGATTCCCCATGGGGTATGAAAAAAATAGAAAAAAAAATGATAATGTATGCTAACTGTAGTCGCTCTGGATAAGAGCGTCTTAAATGACGTAAATGTAAAAAATAACCAGGTGGCCAATCGCATCTCTGCATATCTGGCAGACATATCAGTGTGGATGACGGATCGCCACCTCAAGCTGAACCTCGGCAAGACGGAGCTGCTCTTCCTCCCGGGAAGGACTGCCCGCGTTCCATGATCTGACCATCACGGTTGACAACTCCGTTGTGTCCTCCTCCCAGAGTGCGAAGAGCCTTGGCGTGACCCTGGACAACACCTTGTCGTTCTCCCGCTAACATCAAGGCAGTGACCCGATCCTGTAGGTTCATGCTCTACAACATTCGGAGTGCACGACCTGCCTTACACAGGAAGTGGCACAGGTCCTAATCCAGGCACTTGTCATCTCCCGTCTGGATTACTGCAACTCCGCTGTTGGCTGGGCTCCCTGCCCTGTGCCATTAAACCCTACAACTCATCCAGAATGCTGCAGCCCGTCTGGTGTTCAAGTTCTCTCACGTCATCCCGCTCCTCCGCACACTCCACTGACTTCCAGTTGAAGCTCACATCTGCCACAAGACCATGGTGCTTGCCTACGGAGCTGTGAGGGGAACGGCACCTCCGTACCTTCAGGCTCTGATCAGTCCCTACACCCAAACGAGGGCATTCCGTTCATCCACCTCTGGCCTGCTGGCCCCCTACCTCTCTTGGAGAAGCACAGTTCCCGCTCAGCCCAGTCAAAACTGTTCGCTGCTCTGGCACCCCAATGGTGGAACAAGCTCCTCACGACGCCGGACAGGAGTCACTCACCACCTTCCGGAGACACTTGAAACCCCACCTCTTTAAGGAATACCTGGGATAGGATAAAGTAATTCTTCTACCCCCCTTATCCCCCAAAAAAAAAAAAAAACATATTGTAAAAGTGGTTATCCCACTAGCTATAAGGGGTGAATGCATCCATTTGTAAAAGTTACGCTTCTGGATAAGAGTGTCTGCAAAATGACGTAAATGTAAATGTAAAATGTGGATACCTATACTATCAGGGTATCTACTAATAGAACACAACTATTAGGTATCTACAATATATAGAACACAACTATCAGGGTATCTACTAAGTTGGACACAACTATCAGGGAGTCTACTAGATAGTTTTGTTCTATCAGGGTATCTACTATCATAGAACACAACTATCAGGGAATCTACTAGATAGAACACAACTATCAGGGAATCTACTAGTTGGACACAACTATCAGCGTATCTACTAGATTAGAACACAACTATCAGGTGGGTATCTACTATATAGAACACAACTATCAGGGTATCTACTAGATAGTTTTGTTCTATCAGGCTATTTACTAGTTGGACACAACTATCAGGTATCTACTAGATAGAACACAACTATCAGGTATCTACTAGATAGAACACAACTATCAGGTATCACTAGATAGAACACAACTAGCAGGGTATCTACTAGATAGAACACAACTATCAGGGTATCTACTAGATAGAACACACCTATGGAGGATCTACTGGATGGGAACACAACTATTAGTGGAGTTATATCTAGTAGATACCCTAAAAGGAGCTATCCAGTAGACTACCATGATAGGTTTCGTTCTATCTAGTAGATATCCGCAGAAATTGGATGCAGGACCTTGCATTTATGGTGGATGTTACAGAGCACCTGAATAACTTGAACAAACAGCTGCAAGGGCGCAAGAAAGTTGTCACACAGTATTACTTGACAGCATACGTTCTTTCGGTTGAAGCTGTCATTGCTGGGAGACGTAACTTGCCGGTGGTGATGCAGCTCACTTCCCCTGTCTGAAAAATGTGTGCGCGACTCCAACATGTGGCAGACATGAAGCGGTTCAAAGATAAAATAACGGGACTGTTACGGAGTTTGAGCAACGCTTTCAGATTTATGTTTATATGTTTTTATGTTGATGTGCTATTGTTTTTAATAGATTTTATTTTATTTGTATATTTAACCTATTCTTGACTCTGTGGTTCTTGCACTTGTTGGGGAACAGGATTTCATTATTTTTATCTACATTTCTGCCTGAGAAATGACACCCTGATATAGTTCTGTGATCTGTGAAACAGTTCTGTTAATCACTGAGGCATTGTGTGTTTGTGTGTTCTTTTCTTTAGAATTTTCAATAAACTTGACGTGTTTTATGATTAATAGTGATGTTGTGCTTGTACTATTTTGGACACACTGTCCTCAGGCTCCAGCTTTATGTTGTATGTTGATCGTAGATTAAAACAAAGAAAACAATATGAAGTTGTTGTTTTTAAGTTATATATACCATGATTTTTTCCGGTCCGGCCCACTTGGGAATAGATTTTCCTCCCATGTGGCCCCTGAGCTAAAATGAGTTTGACACCCTGTACTAGATAGTTGTGGTCTATAATGGCATCTACTAGATAGTGGTGTTCTATCAGGGTATCTACTAGTTGGACACAACTATCAGGGTATCTACTAGTTGGACACAACTATCAGCGTATCTACTAGATAGAACACAACTATCAGGGTATCTACTATATAGAACACAACTATCAGGGTATCTAGTAGATAGAACACAACTATCAGTGTATATACTATATAGAACACAACTATCAGGGTATATACTATATAGAACACAACTATCAGGGTATCTACTAGATAGAACACAACTATCAGGGTATCTACTGGATAGAACACAACTATTAGGGTATCTACTATATAGAACACAACTATCAGGGTATCTACTAGATAGAACACAACTATCAGGGTATCTACTGTATAGAACACAACTATCAGGGTATCAACTAGATAGTTGTGGTCTATCATGGAATCTACTAGATAGTTGTGTTGTATCACGGTATCTACTAGATAGTTGTGTTCTATCAGGGTATATGCTAGATAGAACACAACTATCAGGGTATCTACTATATAGAACACAACTATCAGGGTATCTACTATATAGAACACAACTATCAGGTATCTACTAAATAGAACACAACTATCAGGGTATCTACTAGATAGAACACAACTCTCAGGGTATCTAAAGATAGAACATAACTATCAGGGTATCTACTGGATAGAAACACAACTACTAGGGTATCTACTAGTTGGACACAACTATCGAAGGTATCTACTATATAGAACACAACTAGCAGGTATCTACTATATAGAACACAACTATCAGGGTATCTACTATATGGGAGAACACAACTATCAGGGCTTATCTACTAGATAGAACACAACTATCAGTGTATCTAGTAGACAGTTGTGGTCCTATCATGGTATCTACTAGATATAACACATCTAGCGGGTATCAACTAGATAGAACACAACTATTAGGGTTTCTACAATATATAGAACAACTGTCAAGGTATCAATTAGATAGAACACAACTATCAGGTTATCTACTAGATAGAACACAACTATCAGGGTATCTACTAGATAGTTGTGTTCTATCAGGGTATCTGCTAGATAGAACACAACTATCAGGGTATCTACTAGATAGTTGTGGTCTATCATGGTATCTACTAGATAGTTGTGATCTATAAGGGTATCTACTAGTTGGACACAACTATCAGGGTATGTACTAGATAGAACACAACTATCAAGGTATCTACTAGATAGAACACAACTATCAAGGTATCTACTAGTTGGACACAACTATAAGGGTATCTACTAGATAGAACACAACTATCAAGGTATCTACTATTTGGACACAACTATCATGGTATCTACTACATAAAGCAAAACTATCAGGGTATATACTAGATAGAACACAGCTATCGGGGTATCTACTAGATAGAAAACAACTATCAGGGTATCTACTAGATAGAACTCCACTATCAGGGTATCTACTAGATAGTTGTGTTCTATCATGGTATCTACTAGATAGAACACAACTATCAGGGTATCAACTGGATAGAACACAACTATCAGGGTATCTACTAGATAGAACACAACTATCACGGTGATATTCTACATAGAACACAACTATCAGGTATCTACTGGATAGAACACAACTATTAGGTATCTACTAGATAGAACCCAATATCAGGGTAGTCTACTAGATAGTTGTGGTCTATCATGGTATTTACTAGATAGTTGTGTTCTATCAGGTATCTGCTAGATAGAACACAACTATCGGGGTATCTACTAGATAGAACACAACTATCATGGTATCTACTAGATAGAACACAACTATCAGGTATCTACTAGATAGAACACAACTATCAGGTATCTACTATATAGAACACAACTATCAGGGTATCTACTAGATAGAACACAACTATCAGGGTATCTAGTAGATAGAACACAACTATTAGGGTATCTACTGGATAGAACTCCACTATCAGGGTATCTACTAGATAGACCACAACTATCAGGGTATCTACTATATAGAACACAACTATCATGGTATCTACTAGATAGAACACAACTATCAGTGTATATTCTACATAGAACACAACTCTCAGGGTATCTACTAAATAGAACACAACTATCAGGGTATCTACTAGATAGAACACAACTATCAGTGTATATTCTACATAGAACACAACTCTCAGGGTATCTACTAAATAGAACACAACTATCAGGGTATCTACTGGATAGAACACAACTATTAGGTATCTACTGGATAGAAACTCACTATCAGGGTATCTACTAGATAGACCACAACTATCAGGGTATCTACTATATAGAACACAACTATCATGGTATCTACTAGATAGAACACAACTATCAGGGTATCTACTAGAGAGAACACAACTATCAGGGTATCTACTAGATAGTTGTGGTCTATCATGGTATCTGCTAGATAGAACACAACTATCAGGGTATCTACTAGATAGAACACAACTATCATGGTATCTACTAGATAGAACACAACTATCAGGGTATCTACTAGAGAGAACACAACTATCAGGGTATCTACTAGATAGTTGTGGTCTATCAGGTTATCTACTAGAGTAGTTGTTTTCTATCAGGTATCAACTAGATAGAACACAACTATCAGGGTATCTACTAGATAGAACACAACTATCAGGGTACATATACTAGATGAAGACATCTATCAGAACACAACTATCTAGTTGATACCCCTATCTAGTTGATACCCTGATAGATGTCTTCTATAGATGATACTATGATAGTTGTAGCTTTATGGTAGATACCTGATAGAAAACAACTATCAGGTATCTACCGCATAGAACACAACTATCAAGATATCTACAAGTTGGACACAACAATCAGGGTATCTATTATAGAGGTCACAACTGTCATCGTATCTACTAGATAGTTGTGTTCTATCTAGTAGATACGATTATAGTTGTGTTCTATCTAGTTGATACCCCCGAGTAGTGTGTTATACTAGTATATACCCTGATAGTTGTGTTCTATCAGGTATCTACTAAATAGAACACAAATATCAGCGTATCTTTCTCAATAGTTGTGTTCTATCTAGAAGATTACCATGATAGTTGTGTTCTATCAGGTATCTACTATACAGAACACAACTATCATCGTATCTACTAGATATAACACAACTATCAGGGGTATCTACTAGATAGAACACAACTATCAAGATATCTACAAGTTGACACAACAATCAGGGTATCTATTATATAGGGCAACTATCATCGTATCTACTAGATAGTTGTGTTCTATCCCCTAGTAGATACGATAAGTGTGTTCTATCCAGTAGATACCCTGATAGTTGTGTTATATCAGTATATGTCCCTGTTAGTTGTGTTCCTATCAGGTATCTACTAAATAGAACACAACTATCAGGGTATCTACTAGATAGAACACAACTATCAAAGGTATCAACTAGATAGAACACACCATAATCGGGATCTACTAGGTAGAAACACAACTATCTAGTAGATACGATGGCGATAGTTAGGACCTCTATAATAGATAACCCTGATTGTTGTGTCCAACTTGTAGATATCTTGATAGTTGTGTTCTATGCAGTAGATACCCTGATAGTTGTTTTCTATCAGGGTATCTACTGCATAGAACACAACTATCAGGGTATCTACTAGATAGAACACAACTATCAGGGTATCTACTAGATAGTTGTGTTCTATCAGGGTATCTGCTAGATAGAACACAACTATCAGGGTATCTACTAGATAGTTGTGGTCTATCATGGTATCTACTAGATAGTTGTGATCTATAAGGGTATCTACTAGTTGGACACAACTATCAGGTATGTACTAGAGTAGAACACAACTATCATCGTATCTACTGGGATAGTTGTGTTCCATCTAGATAGATGCGATTATAGTTGTGTTCTATCCAATAGATACCCCTGATAGTTGTGTTATATCTAGTATATACCCTGATAGTTGAATGTTCTATCATATCTACAATAGAACACAACTATCAGGGTATCTACTAGATAGAACACAACTATCAGGTATCTGCTAGATAGAACTCCACTATCAGGGTATATGCTAGATAGAACACAACTATCAGGGGTATCTACACAACTATCAGGGTATCTGCTAGATAGAACACAACTATCAGGGTATACTTCTAGGATAGTTGTGTTCTATCAGGTATCTTCTAGTTGAGAACACAACTATCAGGTATCTACTATATATATAACACAACTATCAGGGTATATACTAGATAGAACACATCTATCAGGGAATCAACTAGATAGAACACAACTATCAGGTATCTACTGGATAGAACACAACTATCAGGGTAGTCTACTAGATAGTTGTGGTCTATCAGGGTATCTACTAGTTGGACACAACTATCAGGTATCTACTAGATAGAACACAACTATCAGGTATCTACAAGATAGAACACATCTATATGGTATCAACTAGATAGAACACAACTATCAGGGTATCTACTAGATATGCAACATAACTATCATGGTAAAAATCTACTAGATAGTTGTGGTTTATCATGGTATCTACTAGATAGTTGTGGTCATCATGGTATCTGCTAGATAGAACACAGCCTTTGGGGTATCTTACTAAAATAACACAACTATCCTAGTTGATACCTGATAGTTGTGTTCTAACTAGGAAGATACCCTGATAGTTGTGTTCTATCCAGTAGACCCTGATAGTTGTGTTCCTATCAGGTATCTACTGGACAGAACACAACTATCATAGTATCTTCTAGAGGAAGTTGTGTTCTATCCTCGAAGATATCCTTGATAGTTGTGTTCCTATCAGGGTATCTACTATACAGAACACAACTATCAGGGTATCTACTAGATAGAACACAACTACTGGGGTATATACTAGATAGTTTTGTTCTATCAGGGTATATACTAGAAAGAACACATCTATCACGGTATCAACTAGATAGAACACAACTATCAGGGTATATACTGGATAGAACACAACTATCAGGGTATCTTCTAGTTAGAACACAACTATCAGGGTATCTACAAGTTGGACACAACAATCAGGGTATCTACTATATAGGGCACAACTATCATGGTATCTACTAGATAGCTGTGGTCTATCATGGTATCGACTAGATAGTTGTGTTCTATCAGGGTATCTACTAGATAGAACACAACTATCCAGGGTATCTACTGATAGAACACAACTATCAGGGTATCTACTGGATAGAACACAACTATCAGGGTATCTACTAGATAGAACACAAATATCAGGGTATCTACTAGTTGGACACAACTATCAGGGTATCTACTAGATAGTTGTGTTCTATCCAGGGTATCAACTAGATAGAACACAACTATCTAGTTGATACCTGATAGATGTGTTCTATTCTAATAAAGAGTGATACCATGATAGTTGTGTTTCTATCCAGTAGATACCCTGATAGTGTGTTCTATCAGGCATTTTACTGGATAGAACACAACTATCATGGTATCTTCTAGATAGAAACACATCTATCAAGGTATCTACTGGATAGAACACAACTATCAGGGTATCTACTAGATAGAACACAACTATCAAGATATCTACTAGATAGAACACAACTATCAGGTATCTACCAGAGAGAAACACAACTATCAAGATATCTACAAGTTGGACACAACAATCAGGTATCTATTATATAGGGCACAACTATAATGGTATCTACTAGATAGCTGTGGTCTATCATGGTATCGACTAGATAGTTGTGTTCTATAAGGGTATTAACTATTAGAACACAACTATCAGGGTATCTACTGGATAGAACACAACTATCAGGGTATCTACTAGATAGAACACCACTATCAGGGTATATACTAGATAGAACACCACTATCAGGGTATCTACTAGATAGTTGTGGTCTATCAGGGTATCTACTAGATAGAACACAACTATCAGGGTATATACTAGATAGAACACCACTATCAGGGTATCTACTGAATAGAACACAACTATCATGGTATCTTCTAGATAGTGTGTTCTATCTAGAAGATACCCTGATAGTTGTGTTCTATCTAGTAGATACGATTATAGTTGTGTTCTATCCAGTAGATACCCTGATAGTTATGTTCTATCTAGTTGATACCCTGATAGCTGTGTTATATCTAGTATATACCTGATAGTTGTATTTCCCTATCAGGTATCTACTAGATAGAACACAACTATCAGGGATCTACTAGATAGAACACAACTATTGGGGTATATACAAGATGGAACACAACTATCAGGGTATCTACGTAGATAGAACACAACTATCAGGGTATTTCTAGATAGAACACAACTATTAGGGTATCTACTATATATAACACAACTCTCAGGGTTTATACTAGATAGAACACAACTATCAGGGTATCAACTAGATAGAACACAACTAGTTCATGGTATCTTCTAGATAGTTGTGTTCTATCCTAGGAAGGTCAGCGCCCTGGCTCTGGGGACTTTTATATGTTGAGCCAGGGTGTTAGTTTCTATATGTGTTAGTTTCTGGGTGTTAGGTTCTATGTTTCGTTTTCTATGTTCTTGTTCTAGTTTTTATGTGTTTCTATGTTAGCCGGGGTGGTTCCCATTAGAGACAGCTGTGGCTCGTTGTCTCGATTGGGAACCATACTTGGCAGCCTGTTGTGCACTTGTCTTTTGTGGATCTTGTTCCGTGTAGGTTTGTGTTTATGACCGAGGACTTCACGTTTCGCTTTGTTGTTTTGTTGTTAATAGTACTGACAATAAAATATGTACGCATTTCACGCTGCTCTTGGTCCACTCATTACGGACGATCGTGACAAGAAGATACCAGAATAGTTGTGTTCTATCAGGGTATCACTATACAGAACACAACTATCATCGTATCTACTAGATAGAACACAACTATCAGGTATCTACTAGATATAACATCAACTATCATGTTATCTAGTAGATAGAACACAACTATCAGTGTATCTATATATAGAACACAACAAATAGGGTATTTTACTACATATAACACAACTGTCATGGTATCTACTATATAGAACACAACTATCAGGTACCTACTAGATAAAACACAACTGTCAGGGTATCTACTAGATAGAACACAACTATCAGGTATCTACTGATAGAACACAACTATCAGGGGTATCTACTAGATAGAACACAACATAGGGTATCTACTAAATAGAACACAACTATCAGGGTATCCAACTAGATAGTTGTGGTCTATCATGGTATATACTAGATAGTTGTGCTCTATCAGTATCTGCTAGATAGAACACAACTATCAGGTACCTACTAGATAAAAAACACAACTGTCAGGAGGTATCTACTAGATAGAACACAACTATCAGGGTATCTACTAGATAGAACACAACTATAAGGATATCTACTAGATAGAACACAACTATCAGGAATATACTAGATAGAACACAACTATCAGGGTATCTACTGGATGGAGAACACAACTACTAGGGTATCTACTAGTTGGACACAACTATCAAGGTATCTACTATATAGAACACAACTATCATGGGTATCTACTAGATAGTTGTGGTCTATCATGAGATTTAGCTAGATAGGTTGTGTTCTATCAGGGTATCTGCTAGATAGAACACAATCTATCAGGGTATCTACTAGATAGAACACAACTATCAGGTATCTACCATATAGAACACAACTATCAAGGTATCTGGAGTAGATAGAACACAACTATCAGGTATCTAGTAGATAGAACACAACTATCAGTGTATCTAATATATAGAACACAACAAATAGGGTATTTTACTACATATAACACAACTGTCATGGTATCTACTATATAGAACACAACTATCAGGGTACCTACTAGATAGAACACAACTATCAGGGTATTTACTAGATAGAACACAACTATCAGGGTATCTACTAGATAGAACACAACTGTATGGGTATCTACTAGATAGAACACAACTATCAGGGTATCTACTAGATAAAACACAACTATCAGGGTATCTACTAGATAAAACACAACTGTCAGGGTATCTACTAGATAGAACACAACTATCAGGGTATCTACTAGATAGAACACAACTATCAGGGTATCTATAATATAATAATAATATGCCATTTTGCAGACGCTTTTATCCAAAGCGACTTACAGTCATGCGTGCATACATTTTTGTGTATGGGCGGTCCCAGGGATCGAACCCACTACCTTGGCGTTACAAGCGCCGTGCTCTACCAGCTGAGCTACAGAGGACCACATATAGAACACAACTATCAGGGTATCTAGTAGATAGAACACAACTATCAGGGTATCTAGTAGATTGAACACAACTATCATGTTATCTACTAGATAGAACACAACTATCAGGGTATCTACTGGATAGAACACAACTATCATGGTATCTACTAGATAGCTGTGGTCTATCATGGTATCGACTAGATAGAACACAACTATCAGGGTATGTACTAGATAGAACACAACTGTCAAGGTATCTACATATAGAACACAACTATCAGGGTATCTACTAGATAGAACACAACTATCAGGGTATTTACTAGATAGAACACAACTAGCAGGGTATCTACTAGATAGAACACAACTATCAGGGTATCTACTGGATAGAACACAACTATCAGGGTATCTACTAGATAGTTGTGGTCTATCAGGGTATCTACTAGAAAGAACACAACTATCAGGGTATTTACTAGATAGAACACAACTATTAGGGTATCTACTAGATAGAACACAACTATCAGGGTATCTAGTAGATAGAACACAACTATCATGTTATCTTTTAGATAGAACACAACTTTGAAGGTATCAGCTCGATAGAACACAGCTATCGGGGTATATACTAGATAGCTGTGTTCTATCAGGGTATATAATATAATATGCCGTTTAGCAGACGGTTTTATCCAAAGCGACTTACTGTCATGTGTGCATACATTTTTACGTATTTGTGGTCCTGGGGATCGAACCCACTACCCTTGCGTTACAAGCGCCATACTCTACCAAATGAGTTACAGAGGATCACATATATCTACTATATAGAACACAACTCTCAGGGTATCTACTATATAGAACACAACTATCAGGATATCTAGTAGATAGAACACAACTATCAGGGTATCTAGTAGATAGAACACAACTATCAGGGTATCTAGTAGATAGAACACAACTATCAGGGTATCTAATATATAGAACACAATAAATAGGGTATTTTACTACATATAACACAACTGTCATTGTATCTACTATATAGAACACAACTATCAGGGTATCTACTGGATAGAACACAACTATCAGGGTATTTACTAGATAGAACACAACTATCAGGGTATCTACTAGATAGAACACAACTATCAGGGTATTTACTAGATAGAACACAACTATCAGGGTATCTCCTAGATAGAACACAAAATATCAGGTATCTACTAGATAGAACACAACTATCAGGGTATCTACTAGATAGAAACACAACCATCCAGGAATCTACTAGATAGAACACAACTATCAGGTATCTACTAGATAGAACACAACTGTTAGGGTATCTAATACATAAATCACAACTATCATGTTATCTACTAGATAGAACACAACTATTAGGTATCCTACTAGATAGAACACAACTGTCAGGGTATAATAATATAAAATCACAACTATCAGGGTATCTGCTAGATAGAACACAACTATCAGGGTATCAACTATATAGAACACAACTATCAGGATTTACTAGATAGAACACAACTATCAGGGTATCTACTAGATAGAACACAACTATCAGGATATCTACTAGATAGAACACAACTATCAGGGTATCTTACTAGATAGAACACAACTGTTTGGGGTATCTAATATATAAATCACAACTATCATGTTATCTACTAGATAGAACACAACTATTAGGGTATCTACTAGATAGAACACAACTGTCAGGGTATCTAATATATAAATCACAACTATCAGGGTATCTGCTAGATAGAACACAACTATCAGGGTATCTTCTATATAGAACACAACTATCAGGGTATCTACTAGATAGAACACAACTATCAGGGTATCAACTATTTAGAACACAACTATCAGGGTATCTTCTATATAGAACACAACTATCAGGGTATCTACTAGATAGAACACAGCTATCATTGTATCAACTAGATAGAACACAACTATCAGGGTATCTACTAGATAGAAAACAACTATCAGTGTATCTACTAGATACAACACAACTATCAGGTATCTACTATATAGAACACAACTATCAGGGGTATCTACTAGATAGAACACATTTATCAGGGTATCAACTAGATAGAACACAACTATCAGGTATCTACTAGAGTAGAAAACAACTATCAGTGTATCTACTAGATACAACACAACTATCAGGGTATCTACTATATAGAACACAACTATCAGGGTATCTACTAGATACAACACAACTATCAGTGTATCTACTAGATACAACACAACTATCAGGGTATCAACTATATAGAACACAACTATCAGGGTATTTACTAGATAGAACACAACTATCAGGGTATCTACTAGATAGAACACAACTATCAGGGTATCTACTAGATAGAACACAACTATCAGGGTATCTACTAGATAGAACACAACTGTTTATTTTTATTTTTTTTATTTCACCTTTATTTAACCAGGTTTGAAGTCAGTTGAGAACAGGTTCTCATTTACAACTGCGACCTGGCCAAGATAAAGCAAAGTAGTGCAATTAAAACAACACAGAGTTACATATGAGGTAAAAAAACATAAAGTCAGAAATAGCAACAGAAAGAGATATAACAGTGTGTGCAAATGTAGCAAGTTATGGAGGTAAGGCAATAAATAGGCTATAGTGCAGAATAGTACCACAATAGTATTGAACACTGGAATGCTAGATGTGCAAAAGAGATGATGTGCAAATAGAGATACTGGGTGCAAAAAGAGCAAAAATAAATAACAATATAGGGATGAGGTAGTTAAAAAGGGTGGGCTAATTTCAGATGGGCTGTGTACAGGTGCAGTGATCGGTAAGGTGCTCTGACAACTGATGCTTAAAGTTATTGAGGGAGATAAGAGTCTCCAGCTTCAGAGATTTTTGCAATTCGAACACAACTGTTAGGGTATCTAATATATAAATCACAACGATCATGTTATCTACTAGATAGAACACAACTATTAGGGTATCTACCAGATAGAACACAACTGTCAGGGTATCTAATATATAAATCACAACTATCAGGGTATCTGCTAGATAGAACACAACTATCATGGTATCTTCTATATAGAACACAACTATCAGGGTATCTACTAGATAGAACACAACTATCAGGGTATCTACTATATAGGAACACAACTATCAGGGTATCTACTAGATAGAACACAGCTACCATGGGTATCAACTAGATAGAACACAACTATCAGGTATCTACTAGATAGAAAACAACTATCAGTGTATCTACTTAGATACAAATCACAACTATCAGGGTATCTACTATATAGAACACAACTATCAGGGTATCTACTGAGATAGATCACAGCTATCAGGGTATCAACTAGATAGAACACAACTATTAGGGTATCTACTAGATAGAAAACAACTATCAAAAGTGTATCTACTAGATACAACACAACTATCAGGGTATCTACTATATAGAACACAACTATCGGGGTATCTACTAGATACAACACAACTATCAGTGTATCTACTAGATACAACACAACTATCAGGGTATCTATTAGATAGAACACAACTATCAGGTATCTACTATATAGAACACAACTATCAGGGTATCTACTAGATAGAACACAACTATCAGGAATTGTTACTAGATAGAACACAACTATCAGGTATCACTTTAGATAGAACACAACTATCAGGGTATCAACTATATAGAACACAACTATCAGGTATTTACTAGATAGAAACACAACTATCAGGGTATCTACTAGATAGAACACAACCATCAGGGTATCTACTAGATAGAACACAACTATCAGGGTATCTACTAGATAGAACACAACTGTTAGGTATCTAATATCATAAATCACAACTATCATGTTATCTACTAGATAGAACACAACTATTAGGGTATCTACTAGATATCAACACAACATATCAGGAGATATCTACTAGATGAACACAGCTATCCAGGGTGTCTAATATATAAATCACAACTATCAGGGTATCTGCTAGATAGAACACAACTATCATGGTATCGTCTATATAGAACACAACTATCAGGGTATCTACCAGATAGAACACAACTATCAGGTATCAACTATTTAGAACACAACTATCAGGGTATATTCCTACATAGAACACAACTATCAGGGTATCTGCTAGATAGAACACTGCTATCAGGTATCAACTAGGATAGAACACAACTATCAGGGTATCTACTAGAGTAAGAAAACAACTATCAGTGTATCTACTAGTATAAAACACAACTATCAGGTATCTACTATAGCAGAACACAACTATCAGGGTTATCTACTAGATAGAACACAGCCATCAGGTATCAACTAGATAGAACACAACTATCAGGTATCTACTAGATAGAAAACAACTATCAGTGTATCTACTAGATACACACACAACTATCAGGGTATCTACTAATAGAACACAACTATCAGGTATCCTATATAGAACACAACTATCAGGGTATCTACATATATAGAACACAACTATCAGGGAAAAAAAGAAACAAATTATCAGGGCATCTACATAGTAGAAACACAACTATCAGGGTATCTACTATATAGAACACAACTATCAGGGTATCAACTATATAGAACACAACTCATCAGGGTATCTACTATATAGAACACAACTATCAGGTATCTACTATATAGAACACAACTATCAGGGTATCTTCTATATAGAACACACAACTATCAGGTATCTACTAGATAGAACACAACTATCAGGTGATCTACTAGATACAACACAACTATCAGGGTATCTACTAGATAGAACACAACTATCGGGGCATTATATAGAACACAACTAGTCAGGGCATCTAGTAGATAGAACACAACTATCTGAGTTATCTACATATAGATAGAACACAACCATCAGGGTATCTACTAGATAGAACACAACTATCAGGGTATCTACTAGATAGAACACAACTATCAGGGTATCTACTAGGATAGAACACAACTATCCAGAGTATCTACTAGATACGAACACAACTATCAGGGTATCTACATTAGATACAAAACAACTATCAGTGTATCACTAGATAGTTGTGTTACCTATCAGAGTATCTAGTGGAACACAACTATCAGGGTATCTACTAGATAGTTGTGTTCTATCAGTGTATCT